>NC_068326.1:37237804-37540188 GCF_000147395.1 Oryza glaberrima | reverse complement strand
AGATCACTCCATGGATATGCCTTTATTTTTTTCTTCTTTCAAAATGCTGCCCTCTTTACTAGTAGTACTAGGCTGTGTTTAGATCCAAAATTTGGATCCAAACTTCAATCATTTTCCATCACATCAACCTGTCATACACACATAACTTTTCAGTCACATCATCTTCAATTTCAACCAAAATCCAAACTTTGCACTGAACTAAACACAGCCCTAGTTAAAATAAGACCAGAATGTTCCTACAAGCAGTTACACAAAATTGTTATTTGACCAACTGTCTGAAGAGCAACCATGGAATCTGTACATGAAAAATGATCCTTTATTCCTTTAATTTTTCACCAACAGCTATCCATCAATTTACATTGATCTGATTAATAGCATGTTAAAGTCGCAGGGTATAAAAACAATTTCAGTCAGACACTTGTTATGTTTAAGGCATCACAGAACTCATTTGAAACTCCAACGTTCCAAACAAGCCTTAAAAACTATCACTATTAAACAATTTTATAATATGCAAACAATGGCATTACGTACTGTACTAATCCAAACGTTAAGGTGTCATTTTCTTTTAATTTCTTTTAGTTTGCGCGAGAGAAGTTTGGAGAAAAAGCGTAAGGTTTGGTCAGCAAAGGTTTGGTTTTCTTTGCTGATTAGCTAATATTAAATCCCATCTTCGCTTGCTGAATTTCATTTCCCAGAAAGATTCGATCTGTCCTATATAAATTATATTAGTACTGTATTATGTAAGCATGGGTTTTGTGCCTTGGAACAAAATAATTCAGTCTTCCAAAGTTCAATGGCACATCTCAGGGTGCTACCATATCTACCAAATAATTTATGCTCATTATTAGCTTGGTAAACTGCACAAGACTCCCAGTTTTTTGGCAGGCCTTGCTTTGTTTAGTGCTGTACCTTGTGAGCATCTTGTCCATACTACTAATGAAAATTAAAATAGAAGATGATTTGCTTAATTCAATACTACTAATGATCGGCATGTATGTCCATTTTATGCCATCACCAGGATTAGACATTTCCCAAAAAGCAGGAAGCTCTTGAAACCTAACAAAATAAAAACCTGACAAATTAAACAAGTGCATGCATTGTAGGCAAGATTAGGAAAACTTTAGTGATTAATTTTATGGTACTCTGTCATGTGTGGATAAGTGATCTTCGTAAGCAAAGTAGGATGAGAAGGTGAGACACTGAGACTGTTGATGACATCAGAGAAAGTTGGAACAACAATAGAAATTAAATCGGCCTCCCAGATGAGTCCATGAAAGATGAGAGAAAATTAAGCTTTACTTAGGTCTGGGTACTTATCCTGGTTTATATATTGTCACCAAATTAATAGAACAATCTGCAGTTACGATCGATGTGATCAGTTCGATCGCACATGTTACACATTTCGAGTGATGACCTTTGTTCTAAAAAAATGCTACACATTTCGATGAGATGGAAGTTCAAGCTCTCTGTACTATGCAACAGTGTTAATTATCATCTTCTCAGCAACTTCTGCTGCTAAATTATGAGAGCAGATCGTCCTTGGTTGAAGGAGCACTACGTACTTGTATATTTGTGTGGAAAATTCAACAGAAGAACTTGCTTTCATTTTTATGGATTCATTTACACTTCAAACCTTTTCTCCCTAGCTTTCGGAGCGCATGTGAACACGCCTGTCAAAGCACACGTCCACACACTGAGCTGTAACCTGTTAACTACCTTTTCCAAATCTTGCACATACTAGTAGCCAGGAGTAGTATTTACCTCTGTAAGCACAACCGTGTGCTTCTAATTTGTACCCCATGATTTGTTCAGTTAAATAGGGGAACATATCATATGCATATAGGTCTTCGCGTGCACTACATATTATTGAAATTAACTAATAAATATTCAAAAAAGATATTGAAAAAAAGTTCATATGTACCTTTTTATATTACAACTATGTGTAAAAAAAAGTCTCATGTTCAAACTTATCATATATAGGGAAAAAGATAGAATTCTGCCATATTTGTACTCTTAAAACTATCATATTTTTTATTTTTTAAAACTAAAATATAATGAACTTGAGATTAAAACTTTACACATGAGTATAATATTATTGGAACAGACACAAATTTTTCTAGAATTATCTGTTATCTTTGTTAGTTGGTGTGCACGATGCGGAAAATTACACATGATTTAGGTTTATATTAACTAATATTACCTTTAAGCTATCTTTTTGAAACTAGTACCCACAAGGGCCCCAATAGAATATTACAGGATTTTTTTATAGAGATTAAGTAAAAAATTCTAATATATTTTAAAAATCCTTTGCTCTAAAGAAACCACAAACATGAAATTAGTCTGAGCAAGAGTGCACTAGGCAAAAATGTGATGCTAATCGCTCAATTAATAGTACAGTCTACGGAGAATAGTGAGTGACTAGTCCAAAGCTAGATCGAGCATAAACAAATTTAGCATTAACACTTTATTCTATCATATCGCGTGACACATACGAGTGCGTACCCAAATTTAATTTAATCCTCCAAAAAACAGATTTTAAAAAAAATTAGAACACAACCACCTTTAAATACGCGAAGCCACAGCCACTGACACCATCCATCCTCCCTAACCATCTCATTGCTGCCGCAGAAGCAGCCGAGCAATCATCTTCTCGATCGATCCCGGCAATGGCCAAGATCCAGCCCCTTCCGGCAGCCTCGCCGTCGGCGGAGTGGCACCATGGCGACGGCGGCGGCGGCGGTGTGCAGGGGAAGCAGGCGGTGTACACGGTGTGGATGAAGTCGCTGGTGTTCAACGGCCATGGCTGCACGGTGTACGGCTCCGACGGCCGCGTCGCCTTCCGCGTCGACAACTACGGCTGCAGGGGCAGCCGCGACGTCTTCTTCATGGACACCGCCGGCACCACCCTCATCGGAATCCAAACCAAGGTACCAATCGATATATGAGGCTGTTCAGGAGAGATTCTAGCTGCTACTGCTTCTTTTAGAATCAGAAGTTCCCTAAACAATATAGCTTTGCTTTTAGTTCAGATAATGAGAAGCCGCAATTGTAGAATCCAAAAAATAAACTAAAAGTTACGAGCTAGGAAACCCAACTTTTCCAAATTATCTCCCAGATTATCGTAAACTTGCTAGTGATATGTTTTTAGCCTGATTCGCTTAGCCAATCGATCGCCATTGTTGTGCGTGCAGAGCTTCGGGATGATGAAGAGATGGGAGGCGAGCCGGCACCACGGCGGCGAGAAGGAGACGACGACGGCGACGGCGACGACGCCGTGGTTCAGAGTGCAGAGGGGCCGAGGTCCAGGAGGAGCCATGGCCACCGTGACGCTGCATGGCGGCGTCGGGATGGCGTACAGGATCGACGGGTGCCCGAGCAAATCGGAGTACAGGATCAGCCGCGGCGGCGGCGGCGGCGGCGACGGCGAGGTGGTGGCGGAGGTGGCGAGGAAGCAGACGGCGTCGGGGGTGGTGCTCGGTGAGGACGTGCTGACGCTGACAGTGGGCCCGGGTGCGGATCACCTCCTCGTCTTGGGATTGGTCGTCGTGTGTGGCCTCATCAGCCGTGCTATGTGACTCTACAACCACAAGAACGAATTTGTTCTTGTTTTTTTTCCTTTTTTTTCTTTCTTTTATTTTAAAAACTTCTTTTAAAAAAATATATTTTATTGCTGGTTTAGATGGTAGATGAAGACACCAGTTTGAAATTGGGATTGAGTTTGTTTGTAGGGAACAGTTTAGACAAGGTTTTTCACCAAGCTGTGGACGGTAGTCCCTCTTGTGGTGGATGTTTTTTTCCCCTTCTAGGGGTTTGTCTGAACTATGATTAAGATTGGAATATATAAGTACAGAGTTGTTTTTTTTTTTTGGTGATGATGTAATTTCTCTTCTCTAATGTTTTCTCATTGCTATTGCTGTCATACAATTATTATGTGGCCATGCTTTGACATACTAATAGGGAAAAGGGTATCACTTTCAGAGTTTACAGGTTAAGAACTAGGTGCTTCTCATCATCCAAGTTCATGCACCCTGGACTCGGCCTACATGGATAACATATCCACAAATATTTTAGTACAATGCTCTTAAGACCCAATTTGGACTCTGTTTATGTCCTTTATGATAACAATTCGGTACTGAGAGAGTACAGCAGGACAGTGACTCAACTACACAAGACAGTCTATCATATTCAGTGTGATTACTATACCACAAAACATATGATACAGCCTACAGAAGGCATAGTTTAACAGGACGAGAGGTTCATTACGGCACACAACCACAAATACACTGCATATATAAACAAATCGCCATCTCGCTAAAACACTTAGGACTGATTTGGTTTGATGTCTAAATTAGACTTACCAATATTTGATATTTCAATAGTGTTTAACGTCTATTTGGTTTGAAGCCAAATTTTGATATGCCTAAGAAAATAGGCCATTTCAATAGTGAGCTTAGGCTATTTTGGTTTCAATCCAAACACAACTTTATTTTACCAAAATTTGGCATTGACAAATTTGATAATATCTATTTAGACCACAAACCAAACCAACCCTTAATTAAACAACGTCCGTCCATTTCGTTGTATTATTAAACGCATCGGTTTAAGTTTTATAATTAAGGTTGCCTGGCTGCTGCTTACTGCAGAAACGAGCGGCACGCATGTGAGCTGAGAAATCAAAAGAGTTTTGATGCTGCTGCTGCTGATTACGCCATGAAAGCTACGCGCGAGCAGCAGCAGCAGAGGCGGCAAGGAGGGAAGGGAATACTAGGCTAGCTAGCGAATTGCTTGCATCATGTAGCGTTGTCGTGTTGCATTCCTATGTACAGGTTGGTCAGGTCTCGCCAGCTAACTTTGCCGGCGATGGACGTGTGTGTGTCGGGTGGTCTATGTACACTAGCTTACCGAGGTTGGGTTCCATTCCGGTGATCACTCGAAGCCGGGTGATATATGCCACAGTACTGGTATAAGTGGTGGAGCCAGCGAAATCATCGAAATGCTATCGCACAAATATGTTTAGTTAAATTACCACTTTCAATCGCGGTGTCTGTATCAAAATATCATTCCGGATGAACTTGCTCGTGGGCTCTTTTTTTTCGAGGGAAAAGGACAGGAGCTCTGTCGATTTCAATTTAGGGGGGAGAAAAAACAAAGTTTTTACAACATACAGCCTCCAGGATTAGGTGAACTCCCTGGAAGAAATACTCATAGGCTTTTATTCTTCCTCCCTCTAGTACCATTTGTATTGTTGGAGAAGCGGCGGCAACCGTGCACCACGGGTAAGCCTCCACCTTAGCCCTGCTGAAGTTGCACGGGACAGGAAGAGGAAGGAGGAGCACAAGAGCCTTGAGCGAGCTAGGCGTCGTCGCTAGGCCTCCACCACTAGTTTCCTATGCTTGCATGCTCACCACACCGGTGCCATCCATCATGTGTTGCAGTTAGCAAGATGTATCGAGCCGCTGTTGATCCCTAAGTTAGTTACCGCCACTCCCATGAAAACCCTAGCCTCGATAACTTATTGCCGGTTAGTACGGGGAGGACCGCCCTTATAACATGTGGTATAGGGTTTAATTGGAAGGGTCAGCAGCTCCAACTAACCAGCTTGGTCGTCCATCTCGATTTGGCTCGCGCACTCCTCAGATCCTCTCCAACCATTAGGGAAGATGATAGAGTTGAGGATGATGAGGACAGTTTCCATCCTAAAATGGTATTGCATTATATGTTACTCCCTCTGTCCCAAGATATAAGCATTTTTAGAATAGTGTAAAGTCAAACTTTTAAAATTTTGACTATTAATAGCAAAAAGTCTAAAAAGATTAATCATATAAATTTGATGTTACTATATTTATCATTAAACGAACTATCATAATATGCAACTTTTTTTATTTGAAATATTTTACTTTTGTAGATATTATTGGTCAAAGTAATATCTTGTAGACCGTGTCGAGACTCAAAAATGCTTATCTTTTGAGGAAGCCCATTTATGCATTGATATTTTGGTGGAGCTTATCTTTTTTTAGGCATAATCCTAAATTCCTCGCCATTAAGCTTGTATGAGTCAAAACACTCAAGTTTATATGACACCGCGTAACATTTCATCATCGTTCATCTTATTAATTTTTTTAATTTTGTTGTGACGTGTTTTATCATAAAAAAATCTATAATGGATCTGTTCGGAGAATATTTGCTACGGCGCTGGGCCATCCTAGATTTGAACGAGAGACCTAGCTCACCCGTGAAGTAAATCACCGTCCCTACGATCCAACCAATTGGCTATGCTTGTATTATACTATTGTTGCTGTAGCAGCTGCGGCGTCATATTCCAATCATAACTTATCATTTTACATATTTAAATTATTCTTTTAATAGATAAAACGAATGATACAATGTGATACCAAATGTTAGACAACATCCTACATTTCACCGTTTCGGAACGGAGAGATAATAAGGCCTTATTTAGTCAAAAAAAAATTTATCTAAAAACGTCACATCGAATATTTGGACATATGTATGAAGCATTAAATATAAATTAAAAAAAATAATTGCACAATCTGTATGGAAATCACGAGAGGAATCTTTTGAGCCTAGTTAGTTCATGATTAGCTATAAGTGTTACAGTAACCTAGATGTGCTAATGACGGATTAATTAGGCTTAATAAATTCGTCTCGCAGTTTTCAGGCGAGTTATGAAATTAGTTTTTTCATTCGTGTTTGAAAACCCTTCCAACATCCGGTCAAACATCAGATATGACATCCAAAACTTTACTTTTTGCGAACTAAATAGGGCCTTGGTAGAGTACTCCGCCCGTCTCCTAATATAAGAGATTTTGACATTTTGCTTACACTGTTTGATTATTCGTCTTATAATTTTTTTTTGGAATTATTATTTATTTTATTTGTGACTTAATTTATTATCAAAGTATTTTAAGTATAACTTTTATTTTTTATATTTGCACAAATTTTTTAAATAAAATGAGTGATTAAACAGTGCAAGTAAAATGTTAAAATCCTTATATTAGAGGACGGAGGCTATAAGGACGGAGGGAGTACGTTTTAGCATGAAGAGAGTAGGCTATTTATCGCTTTGACTGTTCTACATCTTGCCTCGCCGTGCACCGCAGTCCGCCGCACTACCAGCGCCGGCGCTTACCGTCGTTACCGACGCAGCCTCGCCTACACTACACCCTCGATCCTTCCCCAACCACCACCGCAGCAAATACACCGCCCCGGCGCCGCGCCTCTTGGAGGCTTCGACGCGCGCCCAAAAAGCGACCGCGGCTTCCCGTTCCCGAACACCACCACCCCTCCCCCGAATCGAATCCAATCAAATCCAATCGAATCGCCTCTCCGTCCTCCGCGGCGGCGGGCCGCCATGCCGCTGCCGACGATGACCCACTCCTCCTCCTTCCTCCGCCTCCCCGCCACCTCCTCGCCGCACCCGCCGCCCGCGGATGATGCTTCCGCGGCCTACGCCGTCGTCGTCCTCAACCAGCGCCTGCCCCGCTTCGCCCCCCTCCTCTGGGACCGCGGTATCCTTCTTCTTCTTTGCCTCGATGATGCCCTTCGTTCGCTTTTTTAGGTTTGGTGTGGGCTGCCTGACTGATGATGACGTGGTTTGTGGTGTGTCGTGGTGGGTGGCGAGAGCAGCGCGGCTGCGGGTGTGCGCCGACGGGGGTGCCAACCGGGTGTTCGATGGAATGCCGGAGCTGCTGCCCGCCGAGGACCCGGACCAGGTCCGCATGAGGTGACCGATAGTTTCCAGCTTTATTTATCCCCCCCCTACTGTTCTTTGTTTGCATGTGTCCTCTCCTCGCGCGTTTTGAGTCAGGCTTGGCGGTCATGATGGAATGCGTGGGAGGCGAGTGAATCTTGTTTTCGTTAGTATTTCATTATGCAGAGGAGTGAAACTGTAAACGTTGTCATGGAAGCGAGTACTGTCTAGCTGAACCAGATACCACTAGTTAAGTGTTATTTCTCGATATGTTTATCTCCCATGCTTTACATGTTTCCGTTATTATATGTTTAAGCAAATGCTGAAGTTCCCCTGATATGTTCAAGTTGAGTAATTTAGTATGCAACACCTTATAGATGTTAATTTCCTGTTGGGTTATGGTTTAGTGCTTTAGCTAACGAAGTGCTCTTTCATTTGATGAACTCTGTTAAAAGTTTTGTTCTTATCTGCATGATTGCTAGTTTTGTTTTCGGAGAGCTTAGAATAACATTCTTAAATTAGCCGAAGTTGCCATCACAGACCTGAATGTACGTGATATTGCGCCAAAGGCTATCTGAAGCCACACAAAATTACTCAAAATCTGGGATGAACTACAGGTCTAAAGCAGCTTCAACTTGTGTCTTCTTCACTATGAACTTTTTTTTTCCTATCTTTGGTTGCCAAAGGTTTGGGAGACATTTATGCATCCAACAGAGGAGCATGGCTAGTTGATTTGCCATACCTGGTAGTTGGCAAGAGACTGTTTTCTTTAAATTGTTGGTTGGGTTTAAAGACAGCTTCTTTGTTGGGTGTTCATATATTTATTAATTTGTGCTCATCTTCCTGCAGGTACAAGCCAGATGTGATCAAAGGGGATATGGACTCAATAAGGCCAGAAGTGAAGGAATATTATTCCAATCTGGTAACTATTTTAAAAATCACTTCAAGTTGAAACTAGCTGCTAAGGCTGGATGTTAAACCAGCAATACTGTATGCAGCAACTGTCCAGGCAATTTTCACTGTAATGTGCAGAAATAAATTGATGTTGCTGGATGCAGTATTTTTGTATGTAATATATATTTGGAATTTTGGATGTCACAGGCTCACAGTTTAAGTCTTCTAATTTAGATGACTTTACTAATTATAGTAATATGTGAAGAATTATTTTCAATTTCCTTTGTGAAATCAGCATACTGAAATGATTTACAGTGACTAGGTTTTAAACATATCAATGTCCTTAAAAATCAGGAAGGTATAAACAGCATGCTTTATTTATATTTTAGCATTGCTGTTTAGGTAATCTGTATCTAAGAAAACAAAATGTGTATTGCATGGCCTGATACTGTATTATCTTTTTTTTTTTTGAAATTGCATGCTCAGAGTACTGCTATATGTACGTCTCTATTTGTCTTTCTGGATATGTTGTTGATTGTCCACAAGAAGCTCATCTGCTTAACTAAAATATGTGCATTTTGTTTTGACCTGTTGACTGCTGTATATGTTATAACCACTTTCGAGAGGAACGATAGTAAGTTCAATAATGGGAGATCCGTATTTAGTTCAAGTTTTTTTTTCTTTGTTTGCTATACACAGCTGATGCAATCTGCTTCAAGAATTAATATGTAACCTCCTAATTCTGATGAGCTTGACATTGTTCTTTGCCATCTAATAACACGCTGTTCTTCTGTTGCAGGGTGCCGAAATAGTTGATGAATCACATGATCAGGACACCACTGACCTGCATAAATGTGTATCATTTATCACCAGAAATCCACCTGGCTCTGAAGAGTCTAATGTACTGAGCTCAATTGTTAATCATAACAAGAATTTCAGAACCACCGACCACACAACATTAGCCTTACAAATTTTACTGTATTCTTTATCTGCAGCTGTATATTCTTGTTCTTGGTGCACTTGGAGGAAGGTTCGATCATGAGATGGGGAACATCAACGTGTTATATCGCTTCTCAAACATCAGGATTGTCCTCCTGTCTGATGACTGCTCAATCTTTCTGCTCCCAAAGACGCACAGCCACGAGATCCATATCGAGCGATCAATCGAGGGTCCTCATTGTGGATTGATTCCAATGGGTTCACCATCGGCTAGCACTACCACCACAGGGCTCCGGTGGAATTTAGGTATAAGCATCAAACTTTACAGTTCTTTGTTGTATCATGTATGGCAACAGCATCTGAACTGATAGTCATTCTGCACTTTGTCTTCAGATAATACTAGCATGAGCTACGGTGGACTGATAAGCACATCTAACATCGTGGAAGAGGAAACAGTTAGGATCACTTCAGATTCTGATCTGATTTGGACAATATCACTCCGGAACTGAGCTTTAAATTACCCATAAATGTATCTTGATCCAAATTTTGGCTCCTTAGTATAGCATGGATGGGCTACATTTTTGTAACTTAGATTTTTTTTTTCACTGATCTACTGTTAGTAAACAGGAAAGGTATCCATATGTGTAAGCCTCTTGGACATGCATCCATTATAGAAAAAAATATTATTAACTGTGTTGTTCAATTCTCATTCCAGCCTTCTACTGCAATTTTCCTCCCCAAATTTTGAAGCATTTCATCGCAAAATTTAGAAGCTTTCGATGCAAAATTTGATTGTTTGATAGGGCATTTGGATGTTTCTAGGCGAGAAGCCACCATCATCCTACTAAGCAATTGACGCATATCATATGCAAGCAAGTGAAGTCCTTATCCACCCCAACCACCATCTCACTGCCAGTGGGCCCGAACCCCTGCAATTCGGAGGGGCCCCACCCTCAAATCCTGATATTTTTCCGGAGGCCCTCTTCCACTGCACCTGGGCCCCACATGGCCCCACCCCGTCGCGATCGCTTTTCTTCTCCCCCAAGACCAGAGATTACTTGCGCTTCGATTTGATTTTAGGTCAAAGCTCGAAGCAATTTCTCCTCCTCGATCCTTCTAGAAGCCCGAATCGAAAGGCTAAAACCCTAGAAGCAGATACGCTTCAGCGCGAAACCCTAATCCCCAAATGGCCCCAATGGCGGGCGGCGGCGGGGTGCCGTGGGGGGACCGGGCCAGGGTGGTCGGGGCGCAGATCCGCAGCAGGTTCCGCGTCGGCGTGGCGCCCGTGGACCGGCGGTGGCTGTGGCGGCGCGGGGACGGGCGCGTCGCCTCCGAGGCGGTCCGGCAGTGGACGGAACGCGTGCGGAGCCTGTGGCAGAGGGAGAAGAGCACGGATCAGATCTCCTCGTCTCCGGGGACGTCCCAGGCGGCGGCCGCGGCGAAGCCATCATCGAGTGCTTTGAGGTTCTACAGAAAGAAAGGTGCAATCCTCTTTTCTTATTTTGATCGATCTGATTCGCCTCTTGATGTGCCCTAATGATGTGTATTAATGGCTCGAATGGTATGCGCCTAATGCTATATAATGGTTCGATACTTCAATCGTCCATAGCTAATCAGTAAACACTCATTTCTTGTGATCTGATGTTTGTAACTTCATAGTATCTTGTCCTCTTTGATGTTGGTTGATTATGATTAATACCCCTCTGGCGGAAGAACCTGCGGAATAACCTGATTTTAGCCTTATGACTCGTGGTTTATTTTGCTGATGATGGATCATATGAATATACTTTGGTCTAAAAAAAATATTTGAGTAGATTTTTCCTTCTTTTTTTTCTGAATTATTTTGTTTCTGTCTATAGTGGGCAAGGAGGTTGATGGAATTGAAGATTCTGTTATTTTTCGGTCGCTTCAAGCATTGGCTGTTCCTCTTATTGGCAATGCTTGTCATATTTTTATGCATGGCCTCAACTCTGTTCAGGTATTGTGCTGGAGAGCACTTCTCATACTTGAATCTATACTGTTTCACTTGTCTAAACAAGGAATTCTTGCAGATTTATGGTGCAGAGAAACTTCAGCAGGCATTACAGGAGAGACCTAAAGGCAAGCCTCTCCTAACGGTATGTGATATTATAGTCGCAACGCATACTCTGTTTCATGACAATATGGCATACTATTATGAGCTTGCTAAGTGGAATGACTGTATTATCTTCTTTTAGAAGATTATCAGTTGCCTACTTTTCTCAATGGATTGTGGTATCAAGTGATTTCAAATCATTCACCTAAAAACTCTAGTTGATATCTTCTTAGTATAACACATGTTCCAGCTCTCGTGTATACATTGTCCTGACCACTTTTCTGTTTCTATCTCGTGTATGTATTTCAGGTCAGCAATCATGTGGCAGCTATGGATGATCCCTTTGTAATTGCGTCAATTCTCCCACCATCAGTCATGTTGGAAGCTCAAAAGCTGAGATGGACATTATGTGCGAGTGATCGTTGCTTTACAAATCCAATTTTGTCTACATTCTTCAGGTCTGTTAAAGTGCTACCTGTTTCTCGTGGCGATGGCATCTACCAAAAGGTATCTTCATTGAGATTATTATGTTTGATTGCTGCTTAATGGTGTAAAATTGTTTCTTTAAATATTTCTGCAGCAGAGTGTCATGCTTGTTTGTGTTGATGAATACATTTATTGATGATTAGTGACCAAAAATGGTGTTTAAAAAATTGGCTGTTAAGCTGTCCTGTAAAGGGTGTCGCTCTAAAGTGGACAGTTGGAAGCTACTCTATGAAATTTGCTTTAAACTACTCAACTTTCCTATAAATGACGAGCAATTTGAAGACTACATTCTTTTCAGTAGCTATAGTGCTATACTTGTGAGTAATATTGCTGGCACTGCATTGAAGCCACATGGGCATACTAAACCATTTTTTGGATCAGTATTCCAAGCTATCTAGTGTTTTGGGGTGTACTTTTCAGGAGGAGTATGCTTCATATATAAAAAATGATTTTCCCCTTTGAACCCAGATGTATAATGTATTGCATGCCTATATGCCCCTTTAGTGCATTATCAGGCTTGCTCTTCACTAATCACTACCATTATTTTATTTGTTCAGGGAATGGACATGGCACTTTCAAAGTTGAACAATGGTGGATGGGTTCATATTTTCCCAGAAGGAAGTCGTTCAAAGGATGGAGGGAAAACCGTCGCTCCTGCCAAGAGAGGTGTTGGAAGGTTAGAAGATCATTTGTACTGAACAACCTGTTATTAGCTGTCTTCTGTTTCTGCAATAAAACCTGCATTTTACATATAAATATACCATTTTGCAAAGTCTTCGGTTTATATAATTTTTATTTTTGTTGATTCTCAAGCACCCAGCCTAAGTCTCCCTTTTGTCTTGCCAGATTGGTAATGGACGCTGACAGCCTTCCAGTTGTAATACCCTTTGTCCATACAGGAATGCAGGATATAATGCCTGTCGGAAAACGTATTCCAAGAGCAGGCAAAAGGGTGTGTACTTTTGTACATATTAACTGATGCAAGTTTTATTGCTATGCTTGTGTGAATAGCAAGGTACTAACGTTGAAGCCATTTATTTTGTTTCTTTTAGGTGATTGTGGTTGTTGGTGATCCAATCAACTTCAACGACCTTATCATTGACAACAGCGATGAAACCCAACACATCTCTAGAGGCATTTTGTATGACAAAGCAACAGAAAGGATTGGGCAGAGACTGCAGGAACTGAAAGCCGAAGTCGATAGATTAGCAGCAGAGCAGAAATCTGAACTCCAACATCATCATGCCCGTGATACTGTCAACTATGGTACCCGACTGTGGCAGCAGGTTGATTGGGAAGCATTTGGCATGGAGAGTTCAATGCTGTCACCAGAACCTTCAGACGTGCAAGAGCCGTTGAAGAAAGCCAAGCCTGTACTACACCTGGAATCTGAACATGCCAAGCCTGAACTACACCTGGAACCTGAGCAAGCCAAGCATGAGCTACACACGGAACAATGCGTTCCTGCAGCTCCAAGTGCCGAGATCTGCTCCGATTTCGGTGTTCCGCTCTTCTTCAGACAGCACACGGACCCTTCTGAGCTCATGGGGTTTGCTGCCCGTGGCCTGCTCAAGAATGGCAGGTTCATGGAGGAGGAAGGCTACCGGGAATTGCAACGGCAGGGCGCAATGAACATGTTTTGGGGATCTCAGGCCAACAATACTGTACTATAGTGAGCGGCCTTACTCATGAATGTGGCCGCGCCCTCCTTTGTACATAAGTTTACTGAAGATGACACGCCGACACGAATTAGGACAGCTTCTTGTTTCTTTGCTGCATACAGTTTTGGAACAAACGAAGTGGACACACCTTCTTTCTCCTAGGGGCAACTTGAATGGCATATGCATTTCGCTTCTCAAGAATCATATAATACGCATGGTTTATATTATCATGTAAACATGGTTACATTCTAAATCAAGAGCCTCATCTTTTCGCTTATTCTTATCAGTCAAAATTTTTGGAGTTGATTTTTGGGGGTTTTTTATCAAAGTTTATTTTTCACCCTTTGCTTTTAGATTGTTAAGAACACGTATATAAAAGTTTTATTCATAAATTATTTTCTGTTTGCAAATATGTTGTTTGCTTATTCTACGAATAAGCGAAACGATAGGGCCGCAAGTCTAAGATGATCTCTGGGATTTCATAAGAAAGAATTTCACGTGAAAAATGTTCCAATCCCTGAGAAAAATCTGATGTTCACTTCAGACCAAACGTGCATTTCGTGCTTCCTCTGGCAAATTTATTTGTCTACATTGAAATTTTTACCTAATATACGGCTTCTTCTCTTTATGCCATTGTAATTAAAAGAAGAGTGAAAAAATAAAAATCTCTGGATACTTTATGGCAACGGTACAAAGCCACGCAGCATCACGGCCTCCTCTCCCAACGTTCACTTGCGATTTCGAACATTTTATAGCCGTTACACTCCCAATCTCCTCGTTTAAAATTCCAAACCGCCCAACTCACCAAACGCATCAACTACTACCCCAAATTTTCTATCTCCAATTTCTTCACCCTTCTCAGATCGATCAGGAAGCAGCAAGCAAATCCATCATCCATGGCACTCCGCGCGCTCGACAACACGCTGCCGATGGCGTCGGCGGAGCGGCCCAAGAAGTTGCCCAAGCTGTCCGCCGCCGCCGCCGCCGTCGTCCCGGCGGCCTCACCCGAGGGGAAGAGGAAGAAGAACGACGAGAACTCGGCGCCCAAGGCCACAACGGAGCAGGCGGTGGAGTACGTCCGCTCCGAGGATCTCCAGCCGGTGCCCCACCCCAAGGCCAAGGCGGCGGGGTTGGTGGCGGAGCTTGACTCCAAGGACTGGATCCGGGCGTGCGACGCGCTCAACGACGCGCGCCGCCTCGCGATCCACCACCCCTCCCTCCTCAACCCCATCCTGTACGCGCTCCAGTTCATCCACAATTCACTGCTCTTGATTTTGAGCAGGAGAAGTGTTGGTGGGATTTTCAATTTGATTTGATTTGGTTTTGTGGCTAATCGAGCAGTGGCAAGGTGATGCTGGCGATCGTGAAGACGATGAAGAGCCCGCGCAGCGCGGTGTGCAAGACCTCCATCATGGCGTGCACCGACGTGTTCGACTCCTTCGGCAACCTCCTCTCCTCCGCCTCCGACGACGCCTTCGACAAGCTGGTACGTTCTTACAATGGCTAAACAATCTACAATCTTCAGTTCACTGAGCTGACAACAATTTGCGGTTGCAAAAATCACCGCAGCTGCTTCAGCTGCTGCTGAAGGCGTCGCAGGACAAGCGGTTCGTGGCGGAGGAGGCGGAGAAGGCGATGCGGGCGATGGCGGCGTCGATGCCTCCCCTCCCGCTCCTCAGGAAGCTCAAGGCGTACGTCCACCACGCCAACCTCAGGGTGAGGGCCAAGGCCGCCGTCGCCATGTCGCAGTGCGCGTCGAGGATGGACGTCGCGACGATGAAGGAGTTCGGGATGTCGGCGATGCTGCAGGTGGCGGCGGAGCTGCTGAGCGACCGGCTGCCGGAGGCGAGGGAGGCGGCGCGCGGGATGGTGAACTCGATGCACGCCGCCTTCTCCAAGGAGGCCGCCGCGGCGGCGAGGGAGGAGGAGGAGGGCGCCGCCGCCGCCGCGGCCGCGTCGTGGGAGAGCCTCTGCGCGCTCAGCTTGCCGCCCATCTCGGCGCAATCCGTCGCCAAGATCGTCTCGCAGTCGCAGTCGCAGTAGCCATCCGTCGCCAAGATCATCTCGCTGATGGTTGTAGCTTTCGATTTGATTTGATGGATGGTTCGGCACGCACGCCGAGGCATTCAACTGCTTTGGTTTAGTTTAGTTTAGCTTCGTTTGAGTTGCTTACCGTGAGGGGGGCGATTTGTTTTTTTATGTCTTTGTTTATTATTAAAGCATGCTATCTCGCATGGTTGTTTGAATACTAGTAGTATTTTTCAT
This sequence comes from Oryza glaberrima, assembly GCF_000147395.1. Taxonomy (NCBI): domain Eukaryota; kingdom Viridiplantae; phylum Streptophyta; class Magnoliopsida; order Poales; family Poaceae; genus Oryza; species Oryza glaberrima. Next base: position 37,524,161 of record NC_068326.1, on the reverse strand, counting down.
TTAGGAATTGTTTGTGTTTAGACTTTGGAATAACTCAAGTTGTATCGTTTCGGATTTATCATCGGATACATTTTCTTGACAGTTTTATTTTTAGCTTGAACCGCTTGTGTTTAAGCTAATACTCCTATGTGTTAAGTTTTATTTCTTAAAATATTTAATATTATACTCCTATAATTACATTGTATGTAATTCGTGAGAGTAATTAGGTGAATACCAGAGAAAAAAAAACTAAAATGTTCTTTACGTTTTCAAATTCTTATGTACTTGTCTCCCACATTTTCAAAATTCATTACATAATATATTGATTGCCTTAAAAGATTACAGACTCTTTCTAGACAAATGAAGGAAAAAAAAAGAAGTATTTGAAGGACGGGGTAGGTCACAATGTGAGTATAACATGGAAAAAAAACAGTATGTGACTATGTATGGCACTGTTGACATATTTTAAGCCAAAAATATGTTAGTTTAGCTACATACTAGTTACATTCAAGTTTCACTATAATTACACTCTGTAAGTAGTATGTAACTGAGTTTGAAGGTTACGGGCTATTTCTTCAATCACATCTACAATGAAAATTGGAACAAATCTGAAAAAAACGACAGATTTCTTTCAGAAAAACTGGTCGCAAGATTTTTAGCAATTCCCAAAAAAAAATACTGTTAGTACAGTACTCCAACAATTTGACTGTGCTGAGTTCAGCGGAATGGCTACAAAACGTGAATCTCCGGAAAACGACGACACTATAACACTCGGCGTGATCCACACAACCGCCAAAAATTTAAAAAAAAAAGGCGAGCATTATGTTCGCCACGCTCGTGACACCGCCAGGTGTGCCCCACCTGTCACCCTCCAGCGATTCAATCATGTTAGCCTCGGCGCGGGCTTCGTTGGAGAGGAGAGAGACAAGCGAAGCGAGGAGCAAGTAGCCAGCCAGCTAGCCGACGAGGGCGACGAGCTATTATTGATTGTTTTTCGTGAACGCGTAAAAGAATTACACGTCATTGTATTAGAGCTATTGATTGATTGATTGCTGATCGCTTCCAGTTCCAGCAATCCGTCGGAATATCTCTCCCCGATCTCCTCTTCTTCTTATCCACGCGCGGCACGACACGAGCAGCTTTTTGCCTGCGGCCGCTGCTGCTTCTGTGTGAGATTGTTGGCTGGGGATGGACGGCGGTGGCCAGGGCGTCGCGCGGCGGCACGGCGCGGTGGCGGAGGAGGATCCCGACCGCCGCCGCGGCGACCGCTCGGGGAAAGAAGGTGACGACGACGGCGTCGACGTCGACGAGAAGGCGCCTCCGCCTCGCCGGACCAGCAGGCGGGTCGCGTCGCTCGACGTCTTCCGTGGCCTCACCGTCGCTGTAAGTAATACTACTAACATTTTTGGTCGGTTGCTGCTCATCATCTTGTTGTTTTGATGTGGTTGTGCTCGTCTGGGGGTGCAGCTGATGATACTGGTGGACGGCGCCGGCGGCGAGTGGCCGGTGATAGGCCACGCGCCGTGGAACGGATGCAACCTCGCCGACTTCGTCATGCCCTTCTTCCTCTTCATCGTTGGCATGGCTATTCCCCTCTCCCTCAAGGTCCTCCGCTCTCTTGTCTTCCATTTGAGTAGTCTGCAACTGTGCATCTCATTTCAGTTTGGGACTTATTTTATTATTTATACAAACTGAAACTATGTTGCATTACCGATTGTCAAATTTGAACTAACATTGAAGAACATAAATAGAAGAAAATAATCATATCCGATGCTTCTCTTCTGAACTTTTATGATTTTCTTTTTTAAAATTACTAGTAGCTGAGTTTTGATGTTTCTTGGCCTCAACCTTTTACCTGAAGCAAACATGCAGAGGATTCCAGACCGCGGTCGAGCTGTGAGGAGAGTAGTGCTCAGGACACTGAAGCTGCTCTTTTGGGGAATTCTGTTGCAAGGTCATTCTGCGTAATATGCCTTTCAGAACCATGAATTCCTCATCCTATCCACATAGACGAAGTCTTAACACATTGGTAGTTGTTTATGAAATTCAGGCGGTTACTCCCATGCCCCTGATGATTTGTCTTATGGAGTTGACATGAAGCACGTGAGATGGTGTGGTATTCTCCAAAGGATTGCTCTTGCATACTTGGTGGTTGCAGTTCTAGAGATCGTAACGAAGAATGCAAAGGTTCAGGACCAGTCAAGTTCGGGCTTCTCGATTTTCAGGATGTACTTCTCCCAGTGGTATGCGAGCTTTATGATCATGTAACCCATGATTTGTGAAAGATTTCAGTTCTAGACAACTAATTGAGGGTTCTGTGTACTTACCAGGATTGTTGCATGTTGCATCCTTGTGATCTACCTGTCCCTTGTATATGGGATTTATGTTCCTGACTGGGATTTCAGAGTGTCAGATGTTAAAAATCCAAACTTCGGCAAAATCTTGACGGTATGAGAGTACTCAATTTTGGCATATTTGTTTAATTGTTCTACAAAAGTAAGCTTGATACACTAGTAAGCTACTATAAATCATAAAGCTGAAATGGTAGTATGTATTTGTCGCACTCCAACATTACATTCTTTTGTGAAAATTGTAGCTCATACTTGATGTTTCCTAATGTCTTAGGTGACATGTGGTACACGGGGAAAATTAAGTCCTCCTTGCAATGCTGTAGGTTATATTGACCGTAAAGTTCTTGGTATCAATCATATGTACCACAGGCCAGCATGGAGGAGGCACAAGGTGTGTGTTTTGATTCTGAAAAAAAAAAAAAAAAAAAAAAACTAGTGCTATTCTGAAAGTTTATCTTCACATGTTTATCAACTTCTGTACTGGTTCATGCAGGACTGTACTGATGATTCCCCACATGAGGGACCTTTTAAAACTGATTCCCCGGCGTGGTGTTATGCACCATTTGAACCTGAAGGGTTACTAAGGTATTATTCATACTTCCACCATAACTAATCTCATAAGAATTTGTGATGTTTCAGTTCCCAGTTTACATTGTTCATTCGTTGATTTTGTAGCTCACTGTCCGCGGTGTTGAGTACGATCATCGGGGTGCATTATGGGCATGTGCTTGTTCATATGAAGGTTATTTCTGTTTCATGTTTCAGACCTTTTATGTTGTAAAGGGTGTAGGCTAGAACACAATTATGACAGTTTATTTTTCCTGAAACCACAGAGCCACACGGACAGACTAAAGCAGTGGTCTATCATGGGCATAACTCTCCTCATTCTTGGGCTTACTCTGCACTTTTCACATGGTATAGCATATAAAGTATAGTAACTATGATTTCTCTTACCTCCTCTTGTTTCATCATGGTATTCTCTCATTTTTCTTGCAGCAATTCCTTTGAACAAGCAACTGTACACCTTCAGTTATATCTGTGTTACTGCCGGTGCGGCTGGAATCGTGTTCTGCATGTTCTACTTCCTGGTAAAAATCCTCAAGAATCCTTAAAGTGGTGTGCAAAAAATTTCGGAAAGAAAAACCAAAGATTCAAATCGTATGCTACCATACATGTACAATTAATCGATCGACTGTTCAAGCTCCTAGAACTACTAAAACCACACAATCAAGTCCTTGCCCTCGAGCTCACTGGCAAAGATTCAGCAAATGGCATGATACTTCAGTGTATCGAGCTTCAGTCTTGTGCAATGTTCAGTTCCAGCTCACTGACCAGCTGAATAATTACACTCTAAACTTACCTACATATTGTAGGTTGACATCCTGAATCTGCACTACCCATTCGCACCCCTGAAATGGACCGGCATGAACGCGATGCTGGTGTACGTGATGGCGGCGGCAGGCATCTTCGAAGGGTTCTTGAACGGGTGGTACTACGAGGGCACCAACAACACACTGGTAGAATTAAGCTCTAGCACAACTGAACTTTGTTGGTTTTGGGATTTCTTCAGATAAAGCTCATCCTGCTGCTGCTGCTGCTGCTGATGATGATATTGCAGGTTTACTGGGTGAGGAAGCATGTGTTCGTGAAGGTGTGGCATTCCACCCGTGTGGGCATCCTCCTCTACGTCCTCTTCGCGCAGATCTTGTTCTGGGCCCTTGTCGCCGGCCTCCTCCACCGTGCTCGCCTCTACTGGAAGCTCTAGCACTGCACTGGTACACTACACTACACTACAGCGTTTACACAGAGGCTGTTCGGATTGATGTCATTTTCAATCATACCATTTTTTTTTGTAAAATTACCAAAAAAAAGTGTTACATTTAGTTTGTTACCAAACTTTGATAAATACATAAGAAATCCTACCAAAATTTTGATAACATTGCTAACTTGCCAAAATTTGGTAATGTTTATTTTCGCTACAATCTGAATAGTCTAGTCTTCAGATTTCTCGTTGATTGGAATTGTGCATTTAGCCGTGATTAAAATTTGAAACCACAAGTGCAATTGGGATCTTGTGCAGTCTCAATCCTGACTCCTAACTCCAAAGTGCCTCTGGTAAAAAAATTTCCGAATTCGTTCGAATTTTAGCAAAAAAAAAAAAGTGCTAAAATTCGGCGAAATTTTGCTCAAAATTCAAATCTTCTCGTTCGGGATATAGTTTGCTGCAGCTTGTGGTAGAGACGGTATGTGGCAGTGAGATACTGCATCATGTCTACCGCCATTGCCAACCGATCGGATCGCGTCGCGTCTCGTCGACAAGTCAAAATATCGAGAAAATTATTCTGTATTGTGTTCGGTCCTAATCCGAATCCGAATTGCGTTCGGAAAATTATTTGGCAATATGCTGTTCTTATTATTTTTCTTGATGATTACTGACGAGCTAGCTACAGAAGTGTGCGGCCGCCGTCGACGCAGATGACCTGGCCGGTGATGTAGGAGGCGGCCGGCATGCAGAGGAAGACGACGGCGGCGGCGACCTCCTCGGGCTCGCCGATGCGGCGGATGGGGACGCGGTCCATGGCGCCGGCGTCCGCCAGCCTGCGCCTCGTCTCCTCGCCCAGCGCCACGCCGCTGGTGTCGCAGATGTCGGTGCGGGTGGCCCCCGGCGCGACGGCGTTGACGCGCACGCCGTCGCGCGCCCACTCGGCGGCGAGGCACCGGGTGAGCTGGTTCATGCCGCCCTTGGTCGCCGAGTACACCGCCAGGTGCGGCGCGGCGTAGAACGCGGCGGTGGAGGAGATGTTCACCACGCTCGCGGCGGCGCCGCCGCCCGCCGCCGCGTTGCGGAGGAGAGGGTGCGCGAGCTGGGAGAGGTGGAAGCAGGACTCGAGGTTGGTGGCCATGAGGCGCGCGTACTCCTCCGGCGCGGTCTCCGCGGCCGGGCCGACGACCACCTGGCCGGCGTTGTTGACGAGCATGTCGAGCCGCCCGCCGAGCGCGGCGCGCGCCGCGGCCACCAGCGCCTCCCTGTCGCCGCGCACGGACACGTCGCAGACGGACCCCGTGACGAGCGCCGCCGCGCCGCCACCGTCGCCGGCGGCGTTCCACCGGCGGAGGCAGTCCTGCAGGTCGGCGTCGTGGCGTGAACACGTGTGCACCCTCACCCCGAACCCGGCGAGCTCCTCCACGATCGCGCGCCTGATGACGACGAGATCAACCAAACAAACACTTGCGAAATCAACATCGCGTTGCACACATGATCTCATACAAGAACGTAGGTACGTACCCGATGCCCTTGGTGCCGCCGGTGACGAGCGCCGTCTTGCCGGCGAGGCTCCACCGCCGTGCTCTGCTCGCCGCCGCCATGCGCGACTTGTGCTCGAGCTCTAATGCACCAAAATATATTCGGTCTTCCTCCTGGACGCACAAGGCCCAGCCAAGGCACGCCTCTTTCTCCAAATAAGACACTGACGATCCCTTTCTCCTCCTCCCCCTACACTCTTCCAGTCTTCCTCTTGACAAAACACTCTCTGATGTACAGTCAAAGAAACGTGTGCTTGACATGTGGACAAAATATCGGCAACGACCTGACCGTTTCAAAAAAAGACATGTGGACACCTTCGGTCCACGTATCAATGACCACGTCAGTGGGAAGTTATGTTAGTGAGAGGAGCCTCTCCTGGTGAACCCCCATCTTTACCCCTCTGTATAGTGTTAATGTTTTTAAACTTTGCTAAAAGATACAACAAATTTGCTTGTTTATTCTTTGTGTCTCGGTTCGAGATGTTGGGTGTATGCACTCATGTATCCTTTGGCCGTGTGTATATCTAACTATAGAAATAGATGTCGGGTTTCTATCCATTATCTAACAAAAGATACAACGGATACAATTCAAAATTTCAAACCATGGGGATACCAAGCTCGTATAATGGTATTTATTGGTCTAAACTTTACCGACTTATCTTGCCAACCTGATACACTAGATGGATATAAATAATATATATGGCCTTAAAACTCCTATAATAAGTTGTTTACAGTAAGAAATTTTTGATTGCCACCTGACTCCACTAATTTATTGCTGATTCAACCAATAGGTTGGTTAGCCCCTTCCTTATTTTCTCGGTTGCAATAAGAGATTATTGGGAAGTTGTTCATTAGTAGGCTTGGTCTTGCCCAAAGCCCAATTGACATATTAGGTTGATCTGTAGACTATAAAAATACAAGTTGATAACAATAAGAAAATATTGTTTGCCATCCTGATTACACCTCGTCAGCTGGCTCTACCCCAATCCCAGGTTGGTTAGCCCTTCATTTTTCTTTTCTTGGTTGCAATCAGAGTTAGTTTGCATAATATGATAATACCTATTTTTTTTTCATTAATAGACTTGGACTTTGCTGAATAGGGCTTCTTTGAAACATCGGATTGAAAAAAAAAAAGGGGAGAAAAAACATGTGAATTCTACTGGAATTGATAGTATATTATAAAACATAGGAATGGTCATTTAATTTAATTAGGCCACATGAAAGATAAAAAAATCAAATGATAGATAGACTCAAAAGAAATTTTTCAAGAGGTTAGAGCTCTTACTAACTTTTCTCCAATATTTTTATAGGGCTGTTCATTCCATAAAAAAATTAAAAAAAGATTTAATCTTTTGTTTCAAAAACCTTCGTAGGATTTTCTTTTTTAAAAAAATAGAACGGCAATCCTTCAAATTTTCTATGTTCTTTCTACAAATCAAAAGGGGCATTATCTTGCCCATGTCCATTAGGTGTATCTAAAGATTATATTGGCCCGATAGTAAATTATATCCGATTTGTTTAGACATAATGAAACATTACAAATCAACAAATATGACCTCAGAATGAAGTTTTGAGGGACTAAATTATATGAAGGGCGGTAGATTGATAATGGTTTATAGAGATTTGCTCCGATCAAATAAAAAATATCTTGAGGTATCGGTACCTCACGGTACTAAATCTTTTCTAATTGTTGGATTTGACGATACCTATCCTACCGAGCTACATCTAATGATCAGAGATGATTTGGTACCGTGAGGTACCGGTACTTCGAGATATTTTTTGCTGGACCGGAGCAAATATCTGGTTTATATGATCGGTAACGAGAGCAAAGCAAAATATGTTTTAGGAATTCTGGATTCATTAGCCTAGCTGCCTAGGCGGTGATGGTGCGGCCACCGTCGACGCAGATGACCTGCCCGGTGATGTACGACGCCGCCGGCATGCAGAGGAACGCGACGAGCGACGCCACCTCCTCGGGCTCGCCGATGCGGCCCATGGCGACCCGCGCCGCCTCCCTCTCCTCCATCGCCCGCGCCGCCCCCGGCTCCAGCGCCACGCCGCTGCTGCCGGCGATGTCGGTCCGGACGCCGCCCGGCGCGACGCAGTTGACACGGATGCCGTCGCGCGCCCACTCGGCGGCGAGGCTCCGCGTGAGCTGGTTCATGGCGCCCTTCGTCGCCGAGTAGACGGACAGCGCCGGGTAGGCGATGAACCCTGCGACGGAGGAGATGTTCACCACGCTCGCGGTGGCGCCGCCGGCGCCGAGGAGGAGAGGGTGCGCGAGCTGGGCGAGGTGGAAGCAGGACTCGAGGTTGGTCGCCATGATGCGCGCGTAGTCCTCCGCCGCGCACGCCGCGGCCGCGCCGAACAGCGTCTGGCCGACGTTGTTGACGAGTATGTCCAGCCTCCCGCCGAGCGCGGCGCGCGCCGCCGCCACCAGCGCCTCCCTGTCGCCGCGCACCGACACGTCGCAGACGGACGCCGTGACGGGCGCCGCCGCGCCGCCGCCGAGGCCGCCACCGTCGGCGGCGTTCCACCGGCGGAGGCAGTCCTGCAGGTCGGCGTCGTGGCGTGAACACGTGTGCACCCTCACCCCGAACCCGGCGAGCTCCTCCACGATCGCGCGCCTGCCAATTAAACCAAGCAACACACGAACACGACGTAACGCATGACGTCAGCAATCCGCCATGCATGCGTGCACACGTAGTACTACTGTGTAAGGAGACGGTGACGGCGGCGAGTGCACACGGTACCCGATGCCTTTGGTGCCGCCGGTGACGAGCGCCGTCTTGCCGGCGAGGCTCCACCGCCGCTCTCTGCTCGCCGCCGGCGTCGACGCTGCCATCTCTCTCACCCCTCGTCGCTACACTACTGATCGCATGGAGGATACTTGTAGGAGTGTCACGCTATGTGTGTACTCCTTCCGTAAAAGAAAAATTAACTAAATAGAGATTTAACACCACCTAAAACAACAACGAATTAATTCGTCGTTGTTTTAGGTCATGTTAAATCTCCAATTAGTTACTTCCTCCGTTTCACAATGTAAATTATTTTAACTTTTTTCATAATCATATTGATATTAATAAATCTAGATAGATATATATGTTTAGATTCATTAATATCAATATAAATATAAAAAACTAGAATAACTTACATTGTGAAACGGAGGGAGTAGTGTATTTTAGGTGGAGTAGGTGGCAGGTGAAAGCCACGGGGAGGATACGGCGAGCGGTGCAAAGCATAGATGCTTTCGTCCACGTTTGTCTCTTGTGGATGCATCAGAGTGTATGTCGTCGTGTGCAGGTTGCAGGCAGACGCCGGCCGCCCGGCCCATATCTCCAGAGAAAATCTGGTCAAATTTTGTCAAAAATTCAGTTTGATTTTTCTTGAACTTACCTAAAAACCGAGCAGTTTGAGTATTTGGGCCGGTCCGCAAAGTCTGCATTTTTCATAAACTGAGTTTTGTAAACCCTACGTGGTGTACCCTCTTTGTCAATACTAGTTGAATGCCTGTGCGTTGCAATGGAAATTTAAAAAAGAAAATCTTATTATACACATGTTAGAAGTGCTAAACAAATTATCTCTATTATTTTTCTCTAATCATCTAAGTTGCTTTTGCCATCACTTTCATATATGGAAAATTGGAAGGCACATACACCCTGCAACAAGGACCCCACTTGTCAAGGAGTTGGTGGTGATGAGTGGTGAATCTACCACCCACCACCACCATTGGAATCCTTTAAAGTTGTATATAGGGATGAAAACGGAGCGGATAGTTTCCGTCCGCTCCGGACAAAAACGGATACGGATACTTTTCGGATCGGATAATTCTCGGATATTTCGGATACGGATACGAATACGGATGTTTTCTCCCGGATACGAATACGAATATGGTATCAGGGTTTCCGTCGGATACGGATAATAATTCGGATATCCGGTGAACAGTGCTATTCGGATATCCGCAGGACCCATGAGACATACCCCATTTCTTTCTAACTCTATAACCTTCAATATACCTTTATAGATTTTAATAGTAGTTTATCTCTTAACACTAGTCCATACTATTAATATTATTTAAATTTTATATAAAATGATATAATTATATATGTTGATATTTGTTTCTATTAGAAGTTGAGTTGGTTTTTTTGTTCCGAGAAAAATTTGTTTCCGTATTCGTGTCCGATCATATTCGATTCTTATTCGTATTTGAGATAATCTGTATTTGTTTCCGTATTCGAGCTATCCGTATTCGTTTTCGTATCCGGTAAAAAATATGAAAACGAATATGGTATGAGCATTATCCGTCCGTATCCGCTCCGTTTTCATCCCTAGTTGTATAGATCATCTAAACTGCTTTTGCCATCACTTTCATATGTTAATTTGAAAGTCACATACACCCTGACAACAAGGACCCCACTTATCAGGACCCCACTTATCAGGGAGTTGGTGGTGGTGGGTGGCTGATTCATCACTCACCACCACCATTGGAATCTATTAAAATTGTACTATAGAGTATAGATACCAAACGATGGTTACGAAAAAAATCTCATAATATTTGATGACATTGTTTTATACCACATAATCTGTATTTCGTGTACAGGAGCAAGTCCTGAGTAAATATGTGTGACAGAGAGCCAGACCAGGTGACTTCCTCTCTGCTTAACTCTTGCTACAATGTCTTTCAAGAATTTTAACTCTTGCTATAATGTTACTGCCAAATCAGGTGTATGCAACTCATTGCTGAGCTCGTGACTCTGCTGCTGCCATGGCGAGCTCACTCTGATCAACATCCATCTCCCTGTTCTTGAGGAAGCCGGAGTACCAGCGAGCGGAGAGCCTCGCCTGCCGCGGCCGCGACTCGTCGGCGAAGTCGACGCGGTAGAGGCCGTACGATTGGCCGTACCCCGTCAGGTACTCGAACACGTCCACGAATGACCACACGAAGTAGCCTTTCACGTTGGCGCCATTCCTGCAGAGAGGAGTCCTTCCTGATCAAAATGTCTGAAGAATTTCAGAGCAAACTGCAAAGCATTTGCCTGAAAATTATCCTATCTGTTTCCTCTTTTTGGCGATGTTTTCACCTTACTGCAGTCAGGATACTCCCTATATAGCTCTTCAGGTAATCAACCCTGTCATTGTCATGGACAGTGTCATTGCTTGATCCATAACCTGAAGAGAAGGGCGAAGAGAAACCAAATATGTAAGGTAAAAAAGAACAGTACAAGTCTGCATAAACATTGGCAAATTTTCAGTGGAGTAACTGAACCACAACAAATAACTTGCCATTCTCGAGGATATAAATGGGAAGGTTCCCATAGGTTTCTTGTAGGTACTGCACCATCAATCTCAATCCTTGTGGGTCAGGTCCAATAGATGTTGGAGCGGCCTGCGCTCCGCAATAAAAAATAAGATCTGTCACAACTCACAGCTCGAATAATGGGTGCAATTTTGTTCCTTCCAAATTGTATTATCTTTTTTAAGTGTGTATTGCATATTTGCTTTTAATATGTTGAATTAGATGAAAATTCCTATTTTGGTATTTTTCAGGTTTGAAACAGTTCAACACAGCAGCATATCTAACAGACATCGATGGGAAACCATACCTTACCAGGTGGTGGATCTGTCTTGGAACCTGAATCAGAGGGATTTGATTAGATTTTGCACATGCTACATACTCCCCCCATTTCATATTATAAGACTTTCTAGCATTGCTCATATTTATATAGATGTTAATAAATCTAAATACATATATATACATACTCCCCCCATTTCATATTATAAGACTTTCTAGCATTGATCATATTCATATCGATGTTAATAAATCTAAACACATATATATGTCTAGATTCATTAACATATATATGAATATAGGCAATGTTAGAAAGTCTTATAATATGAAACAGAATGAGTAGATTTCATAAGATTGTAGGAGTATTTGATTATGTGTTGTTGCTAGTAGTTCTTTGAAAGGAAGATATTACTGCTAGACAGATGTACCAAAAATTCCTGCTCCTATGACTAGGGAAGTGCAGTGCAGCAATAAGCCAATAATGCCTTCATCGACAGAAAAGTTCTTACCTCTGTAGTAAATTGACATATCCGCTACAAAGTCGCGTGTGCCCTTACCCAAAGGACGATCATTCACATAGAGAGAGTAGTAGTGATTCATTCCAATGAAATCTAGAGAACCCTTGACATCTTCAGATTGGGCTTTTATGAAGGATGGAAGGCGAGAACCGACAATGTTCTTCATTACTTGTGGGTAATCACCGAATACCAAGGGTCTTAGTACCCTAGAAAGAGCACCACAACTCTGTTTGCCCCATCTATTTTTTCACATTAATATTCAGATGCAAACATAAAGAGTCAACATGACATACCAGTGGACAATAAAGTCCTGACATCTTTTTGTTGCTTCTAAATCGACAGTAGAATTTGTTAATGGATAAGCCCAAAATGTGTAAACACTTATGCCGATAATTCCTTTTCCTGCGACCTATATGTAAAACTCTTTTATGAACACAAAGATTTGGCCAATTGAACAATGCTACTACTAATTCTGAATACATGATAACTCACTTGGTATTTTTCTCTGTACAGTTTTGTGACTGATGCATGTGCCAGTAACATGTTATGAACTGCTATATATGGCTCCACAGATGAGTTCCCTACTGTACATTTTCTTATTCCAAAAGGATCAGAGCAACGCCCAGGGGCCAATTGTCCGGAATCATAAGACCCAATTGAAGCAACATTAGGTTCATCAATTGTAATCCAGTGTGCAACCCTGTCTCCAAACTCCCTGAAGCACACATCTGCATATGCTTTGAAATCCTCCCTGCGTTTGCAGTGACACTGGAGATTAGGATTTCAGGTCCACTCTCTATGAAATATCACTAGGTAACTTGTGATCATTTCTATAACATCCTATGATCAATTCGCTCAATTCCCTGTCGCTGGGCCCCTGGAGCATCTCTTTTAGTTTTTTGTAAAGCCGTTAATTCATTGAGTACTTTGTTGTGCCCAACAAGTTTGTTTATATACTCCCTCTATTTGTTTTTATAAGGCGTACTATAAAGTCAAATAGTCAAATTGTATAAACTTTGACGGTTAGTACTCATAAACTATTTTGTTAATGTCTACAAGACCAATATTATATAATATTTGTAGTGTGGGTCGTTCAAAAAAATATTATAAAAATGCATTGAAGTATATTTTTTTATATAGTTTTACATGCCAAATATGCTTATAATTTTAGTTATTAATGTTCAAAGTTTACGAACTAGAATTGGACAAGATGAACTTCAGAGCAATACTATCAGCACAAGAGAAAGTTAAGGGCTCTTACAAAATTCTCGGACTCAACCATCCATCGTACTCGTCTTCCAGAACCTGAGGTAGGTCCAACTGATAAAGCATGATATGGACTTGAATCCCTGAAGAAATTGAAAATGCCATAGGGTTTAAAACAGTGCAACAAAAAGGTCAAAATGTGTGAAACGAATTTCCATTATTTAAGTTTTAGATTGTAAAAGGTGTTTTGTCACCATTCACCACTACTCCCTCCGGTTCCATAATTCTTGACGTTTCAGATATGATTAAGGTCAAACTTTTCTAATTTTGACTATCAATAGCTTTATAAATATTTAGTTTAAAGTCACTAGAACAATGTCTTACAAAGTACTATAATAAAAGTAAAAATATATTTATTTATTGTATATCTCTACTATTATAAAAATTGAAGATATTGTTGCCAGTACTTTGGTACGTCATCCGTGTTTGAATCGGTTTTAATTTTATGTTTCAGTTTTAATCTTTATCTCTACTCCTCAAAAAGAACCAGCAAATTTCGTTGTCTGTAAAAAAGAAAAAAAAAGCCCGATGCAAAAACGTAAAAAAAGTCCGACTCAAAAAGCGATAAAAAAAAAGCCGTCCTTAAAAAAACAATGTCATAAAAAAATTATCCGACTCCCCCAAAAAAAAGGAAAAAAAAGTTCTCACCAGTAAAAAAAAGTCCGTTTGGTTTTTATTGACACCGGTATTTTTTTCCATTTTTTTTTGCACGTGAAAGAGTTTTTTTCGCACGCGCTAAGGCTCTTGGTTTTTCTTGTCCGGTTTTTTTAATCCGATCTATTCACCACGCACCTCCTGTGCGCTTTTGGTTTTCTCATCCGGTTTTTTAATCTGATTTGTTTTAGCTGCACGTCTCCCGAGTTGAACCCTGGCGCCGTGCCACCGTCATATTGATAGTGCGTTTCCTCCTCCAATTTTATTGTAAAAATGAATTCGCTACTTCTCTCCCATCATTTTCTCGATGATTTTCTCTTTTGATTCGTCTGTAATTCGTTAGATTTAATCTCCATCTAAGAGTTGCCGATGATGACAGCGATCTTCATCGGTCGTTTTATCCTAAGTTTTATGTTTTGGAAAAAACGAAAAGAGGAGATCGAGTGGATCGAAAACCCTCAACCAATATTGGATGATGACGGCAATCTGGATCGAAAACCCTCAATTGGATGATGACGGCAATCTTTCCTGGTCATTTTTATCCTGAGTTTTACGCTCTGATATTGGAAAAAAACAGGAAGAGAAGATCGAGTAGATCGATAACCCTCAAGCAATTTTGGGTGATTGAGAAAGATTCGGTCGAATTTGATGGGGAGATTTGCTCCGGCAACCGTACGGGCACAGGATTATCTTTTGGAGGGAGTTGGGTTACGCGTACGGGACTTTGGGAGGTAGTTGGGTTTACAGCTCCACTTGTGGCTGGGTCGAAGGGAAGCAGGCTAAACGGAGGGAGGGACTATCTTCGGGAGAGAGTTGGGCTTATGCGTACGGGACTTCGGGAGGAAGTTGGGCTTACAGCTCCACTTGTGGCTGGGTCGAAGGGAAGCAGGCCAAACGGACGGAGGGAGCGGACTGCACTAGGGCTAAAAAAAGGAAGGAAGGCTTTCGGATCAAAACCCAGGAAAGATTTTCATTAACTTTTTCAATTATAATGCATAGCGATCCCAATATTTTAATTTATTGATCATTTCTTAATATAAGACTAAAAAAACGTCTTTACCCATTGCAACGCACAGGTATTTTTTTCAGTATTATAATAAAAAAACATAGTCAAACATATATTTGGAGACTATGTCATTGTCCAAAACATTAAGAATTATGGTACCAGAGAGGGAATACACCAAAACTTCATAGGTTAATGCAAATAGGCATACCATTTTTCACTAGCCCATCTATGATGTCATTGTAGTACTGTAGCCCTTTTGGATTGACATCACCCCTCCCATCTGAAAAACGTTAGTTTCAAAAACAAGAAATTAGAAATAATGTTGAAAATTCTTGCATACAAGTACAACAATAAAAAATCTTCTGAAATGCTCATACTTGGAATAATCCTCGACCAGGAGATGGATAATCTGTAAGCCTCTAGGTTAGTGTCAACCATCAGCTTCAAATCATCCTGAACCATCA
The DNA here is from genome assembly GCF_000147395.1 of Oryza glaberrima. Classification (NCBI taxonomy): domain Eukaryota; kingdom Viridiplantae; phylum Streptophyta; class Magnoliopsida; order Poales; family Poaceae; genus Oryza; species Oryza glaberrima. The sequence goes on along the minus strand of NC_068326.1, from coordinate 37,509,051 downwards.
TAATAAATCATGTCAAAACAACTTAAAACAGGTTAGAGCTTTCATTTCAGAACATCAAAGTACTTGGCCATGACATCTGAATATTTTTCCTTCCAGACATTGAGTTGAGGACAGATCAGACAGAAGCCACAAATCTTCAGGTACAATATAGCAGATAAATTGATAAGAGGATTTACATCCAGAGAAAATTGAGCTATACTTTGTACTTGTGGTACCCGTCGGCGGCGACATCAGCTGTGCTTCTGCCCGGCATTTTCCCTGTTATCACAAACAAGAACATCATTTTTAGATATTTGTCACACAAGAACATATACTCCATCCGTTTTTAAATATTTGTCGCCGTTGACTTTTTTAAACATATTTAACCGTTCATCTTATTAAAAAAATTTAAGTAATTATTAATTATTTTTCTATCATTGTTAAATATATATTTATGTATACATATAGTTTTACATATTTCACAAAAGTTTTTGAATAAGACGAACGATCAAACATGTGCTTAAAAAGTTAACGGTGCCAAATATTTAGAAACGGAGGGAGTATTTGTAAAAAAAAAAAAACAAGGCCAGAATCCCAGCCTTGTCAGTTAATTACCTTGATGAGTGAAGATGTCCCAGTTGCTTGGGCTCCTACCATCCTCATCAAAACCACCCTCATACTACCAGACAGACAAAAATTTCACCACCCAAAACAATCAGAATTTTCATAGAGCCCAGTAGAAATTCTCAAATGAAAACAAGAACCAGCTGATAGCCAAGAAGATCTCGCTCCAACCGAAGCTGCGTGAGTTGCTACTTGCTACTACCTGGTACGACGAGGTGGCGGATCCGAAGACGAAATCCTCCGGGAAATCCCCTCGCGTGTAGCCAAGAACTGCAGGCGCCGCGCCATGCAGCAGCAGCAGCAGTAGGGAGAGGTAGACGACGGCAATGGCTGCAGCCATGCGAGTGAGTACGTGTGGTTGTGGTGGTTTGATTTCCAGTTTCATCCAGGCATATACAAACACTTGTCCATGTCCAAAAGTGGGCCAATGGATAAGGAGGCTGATTTTTTTTGTTTCTCTTAGATAGGTATTTTTTTCCCAACCTTTATATCCAATCGGATATATAAAATCATTTTAGATTGAGAATTTACCCCCATCAAACAACTCAATTTGAAATTTGCTTCATTTAATCCATCGAACAACCCAATCTAAAATTTGCTACTGTAAATATTTCAACTTAAAGCTTTAGAGTACTATCCAGGTCAATGTAACTGGTAAACTACGTTGCCTTTCGCGCCAGGATAAAAAAGGCTAATGGGTTCTCACACCATCACCAACCAAACGCAGTGAATTGTACAGTATTGATATTAGTACACTACAGTAGCAACTATTAACACAAGAATCGCGTGCTGGCTAATCAAACATGGTTGCTGCCTAGTACACATCGATCTCAAAAAAAAAAAAAGTGCCTAACTACAGATCAAACAGTTGCTTATTCCTCTAGCATGCCCAACAGATTTGCTAAATGAATCCCAATCCTAATATTAGGGGATTTTTTTTTTTTGAGAAATCTAATCCAACAGTCTCCCATTTCTCAGGCCCAATAGTTATGATTCCCAAATCCTGGTTTCTCGCTCTGTACAGCTGTGTTCAGCAACCTGGGTTGGAATCCATATCCCACGCACGAAAAATGAAGCGGTCCATTAGAGCATCACCAACAGATTATCTATAATTTTCTCTTAAAAATTTGTTTTTGGTTTTCTAAACTGAAAATAGGAAGTGAAAAAACTCCTCCCTCCAACAGATAGCCTAAATTCAATCCCCAAAACTTAAAAGTGGGCCCTTATATTAAACTGCCAAGAGAAAATTCTGTTTTTTTCTTTCACGCACAGAAAGATCGCTATCTCCCACGCGCGGGAACGAAGAAGAGAGCCGGGATTGCGTGATTGGGAGCGACTTTCGCGCCCGCATATAAACAGAGCGAGGAACCGGGGGAAGGGAACTCCAAAACTCGGGTAAAAGAGTAGAGGATCTGTTGGAGCTGATTCTTGGACTAAAATCCCTCAAAATTAGTTTTGGGAATCATATAGGTAGACTGTTGGTGATGCTCAGTCTATCTATTCCATCCCCAATCCTTTTTTTTTTGGGGGGATTTTGGTTTTAAAAAAATGGTCCAACATATTCCCAAAAGAGCTCTGGACGTTTTGGAGTTCACATCTCCAATTTTCTCGGTACGTGTATTTGAGGGCGAGAGAACGACTCCCAATCCCCCTCCTTCCACGCGTTTCTCCCCTCCTTCCACGTTTCTCCTCTCCTTCCCGTGTCGGGGCGATCTCCTTCTGCACACGGGAAAGGAAAAAAAACTAGAATTTCTGTTGGTAGTTTAACAGAAGGGTCCACTTTTAGTTTTTGGGATTGAATTTAGGCTATCTCTTGGAAGAAGGGGTTTTTCACCACCTATTTTCAGTTTAGAAAACCCAAAAATTAAATTTTAAGGATAGATTATTGTTAGACTGTTGGTGATGCCCTTAGCGCGTAATTATTTAAGTATTAGCTAATTATTTTTTTCAAAAATAAATCAATATGATTTTTTAAGCAATTTTTATATAAAAATATTTTACAAAAAACACACCATTTAGCAATTTAAAAGCGTGCGCGGAAAATGAGGGGTAGTTGGGAACGGGGGCAACAGCATGGTCTCTGTGACTTGGCGCCTCCCCATCATCCCGCTCAACCGCCGTCCTCCAACATTCAGGCGGTGACAGAGGACAGAGGGGACCAGTCAGCCTCCCTGGTTTGGGAGGTCAGGCACTACCATGGCTTGGTCGGTTGGTATACACTGAAATCATCTGTGCATGCTGTTTTTTTTGGTACTTGCTATAGGGGTATACACTGAAAATATTTGCAGGAAGTATAAGAGTAAATATTAACAGGAAGTATATGCTGATGTTTTTTCGTGCGTATGTGCTGTGGTGTATGTACTGGTGCTGCTGAATGCTGATTGCTGCACTTGTTCTAAAATGTTGATTGCTGCAGCTGTTCTGAAATGCTGCTGAAACGATGCTAAATTGCTACTGATTGCTATTGGAATAAATCTGCATGCATTTATCAGTTATCAGGGGGTTTTTTTTTTTTCGCGGCAGAAGAGCTGTCGTTCATGATCAATAGCTTGTCGTTTGGCTAGGGCTCAACGGATCACTGACATTGGCTAGGGGATTACCTCCTTGATAACACGAATGGCTACGGTATACTCTCAGTGCTTCGTTTTTCAACAGACTAAGATAAGAACAGCAGTCCGATCACTGGTTGGCTGGAGGCGATCGCGACGAACTGTGAGGTGGCTCCACCTGCAGGCAGGGGAGAGGAGGATCGGGTGTGCGTACATGGAGGGGGGAAGAGGCCGATCAACTAAAAAGGTTGGACACAAATAAATGACTTGGTGTCAATGGACAATAGTTTTAAGAAAGATGAGGTAAATATTTTTCCTAGTGAGCGTGCTCGACAAGGGTCGAATCCAGACCAACGGGGGTGCATGCCAGCAACCCCTGCCACTGCGCTACGAGCGCATCTCGAGGCCGATCAACTACCAAGTGGTCCCATGCTTATGTGGTAAACCAACAAATTACTGGGATTTAATTGTTGGGTTTCTCTTAGAGGAGGGAATTAACTGGTTGATGAGCCCAATTTTTATTTTGATAGTCCCAATTTAGAATTTTTGGGAGTTAAATATTAGACTGTGCCAATGCAGAATTGCAAAGCCTATAGTTGTGGGCATTAGCCCCTCCTATCAACCGTTGATTTAAAATGGACGGACTAGATCGGATGCTAGAACAACGATGGCTAAGGTAAATCGCTACAGCATTTCAAAACAGTAAATCCAGCACTGTTTTACCAGTACTGACGAACACCACTGTTCGCGTAAACTCAAATTATAGCAGGTACAGTAGTCTTATCTCAGCAGGCTATAAGAGTTAAAAAAAATATTTGTATTGAGTTGAAAGAGAGAATGCAATGAAAGAGAAAAGCGGGCGCTTGATTTATCGCCGGCTGCAGCGTAAACCCCAACGCAAGTTAAAGGGTCCAAAACTGGCTCGGGGGCCTGAGTGGTGTTGACCAATGGGATGGCGACAAGTTGAACGATGGTGTAGCTCGTTTAGTCTCTGTACTTGTGCAGAGATAGCACTAGCAGCCAGCTATTGTATTTATCAGTTTTTTTATGCCATAAAAAATATTTTTGAGTAAACAATCGATGACACTATTAAACTTGTTATTACTGTTCAAATAGCCCCTCTCTATATATTCAGTACTGCATATGATTGGGATCCGTGTCGGATCTGGTCCTAATGGCCGAAATGATATAGTGTGGCATATTTACCGCTACCGTTGGTGTTTACCTTGTAAATTTACCGCTATCGTCGGTGTTTTTGTTAATGGAATTAGCAAGTTTGATCTCTAAAAAAAATTAAAACCTGAAAAGAATTCTTAATATACACATAAAAAATGAACGAGTTTGACAGCTATCATGGACATTCTTTATCTGGCATCTACATTCAACCGGATATATGTAACCTTTTAATTGTGAATTTAGCCTCTCAAACAACCTTTATCTGGTCTTTACATCCAACCGGATATATACAATATTTTAATTGGGAATTTAACTTCTCAAACAACCTAATCTGGAATTCGCTCCTATAAATATTTGAACTCAGAACCTTATGTGCTACTCATATTACTGCAACCAATGCAACCACTAGATTACATATTTTTCGCATTATTTTTTGGATACATCATCTCTTAGTCTCTATATTATTTTTTATTGATATGTGGATCCTCTTACCACTATTATTTTTTCTTATCATTGGTAGCGAGGGTGGTTGACATGTAGTCGCTCTAGTCTCATGTATTATTTCTTCATTTCAAAAGATTGTTGGTGGCGGGGGTGGTGATAGATTAATGACTCACCAAGTCACCATCATTTTAAAGTTGTATAGAAATGTATAATCCAGACATATTGATTCGACATCACTAGTCAAATTTAGCAACAAAAGTGGCATATTTGTATTTTTTTTTGGATGAAACAGCGCAATTGAAAAAAATTTGGCAGATTTAACAGATTATTCTAAAAAGTAATACGCTATTTTCTCGGACAGTCGTAGGCGCTGTATTGTAGGACAGTTGGGCTTATCCTTACTGCCAGACATGGATGTAGGCTTTTTTAGGAACTACTCATCCCATTTTAAGCGTAATCAAAAGTTTTCATGTCCAATTTTGATCGTCCGTCTTGTTTAATTTTTTTCATAAAGTACTATTTATTTTTTATCATCTAATAACGATAAAAATACTAATCATAATAAAATTTAAATAAGACGGACACAGAAACTCATGGTTGTGTTTAAAATAGGATGGAGGGAGTAGCTAAATGCTCTACGGATAAAAGGAAAAAAATATACTATTATAATATTACCTAAAATAAATGCTAAAAGAGCTTATTTTTCGATAATATATTACCCACCTTTTTCTAAAAGGAATACTCATCTCAATTAAATTTTATGTGCGGTTATCCATTTATAACTAATTGTTATGTAATATTATGAAATTTAAGAGGTAATATGTAAAAACTACAACTAGAATAGGTGGGGTGACTACCACCAGCAAGATTTTTTTAGACTAGTTTGGATAATTGGATGGGCCAATGTACATGCATTGAACTAGATTGTGGCCCTTTTATGTACTGCATATTGGTTGCGATTTCAGCCCATCTAGACAAGGGCCTAAAGGATTCACTATTTCAACTTTGAAGCGACATTCGCTGAACCAGTGTCCATTTTGAGTCTTTTTTTGAGAATACATCCATTTTGAGTCTTGATCTTACAAATTATATACATGGAGATGAAGGAGATGATGCAAACAACCTGCCTTCTTAGTGGAAGAAGTGAGTGGTAATGAACTAGTGCTAGTAAAGGAACAAGTGCTATAGCTTTTCTCGACAGATCAGTTCAGAGAAAAGATCGAGTGTACAACTTGCACAAAAAGAGGATTAAGCAGATTGACAAAGCAGCTACACTCCTATTATATTATCGGTTGTTAGACAAGACAGAGTTGTGCATTCTTAGCACAACAGATTAATCAACCCAAAACCATGAATCCACCATTATATTCATGTTAGGCACTAACAGAAAAAAAAAGTAGATGTTGAAAAGGGGAGCAAAAGGCAAGCACAATAGCCCTGGTAATAATGTTTGCTTGTGTTGTGCGATGTTCTTTCGGCACTGCACTTTTCTGAACTTTATTTCAGATAATTCTCTGAACCCTTTTTGTTCGCTTTGCAGGACAGATTGAAGATGAGATCGAGCAGTTTGCAGAGAAGTGGCGTTATGATTGATGGTTTGTTCATGCTAATCAATAGGTGTCAAGCTCGGATAAGCACACGATCGACAATCCGTGGAAACTGAACATTCAAGCAGAGCCTGAAACTCTCATCAGTAATAACAGCTGTGCTACTGTCTGAAAGCTGTAAGAAATCAAATGGAGCACCTTCAGAATTTCAGATGCAACTTAGCACTGATAGTATTCAGATAAAACATGTATGCTGAAATGCAGATGCTAATGCTACGTAGAAACAGGGTTACTCGTTCACAGCATGGTAGTAGTACAGAGAAAAAAAATTCCATTCTTGAGCCTTGACGCCTTGTACAGTACTGATCAAGCAGACAGCTGCAGAAATTCTTCTCCCGTTCGCATAGAACAGGTGAAGTATCACATACTTCGATCGATCCACGAAGCTAACTGGACCGACTTTTGCAGTGGGACAGCCCAAGCTTCTGCCTGTTTTTCCTTCAAACTTTGTGTTATTAAGCTGTAACACACTAGTTCAGACTATCAGAGTAAGACAATTTACCTTAATTTAATCCTGATTCCTAGCTACTACTAAGCGGCTAAGAAGTAAGAAAGATCCTGGCTTTGGTTCCAAGTCAAGGTCACGAGTGTGAGCATCCCCTGAATTGGTGGCTCTGCTCAATGTCGTGAGAAGAAATTAGAAATCAATCAATCGTCCACTGATTCTGATCGTTTCTTCGCATTATTTTTCCTTTCGATATAATATGCTCTTCTGCTTTTTCCTGTGGTCTCTGAAAGTGACGCCGCTGATGATCATGTGGCAACGTTCTGAGGCGAAATGTGTGATGAGAATGCGAGGTGATGGCTCATGGCTACCGCTTTTGAGGCTGATCCGGGGTTAAGGAAAGAAGACACCGGCGACACGTGGCTGCCGTGGACAACATTGCTGCTATTGCCATGGTCTTCCTAGCTACTGTGTTGCCGTCGAGAAAAGGAGCGATTTGCTTATCTGAATTTTGAAAACCTACCAATTCAGTCACAGTTCACTTCCGAGTACTCCCCCATTCCATAAAAAACGAATCTATAACAAGATGTGACATATTTTAATATTACGAATCTGTATATATGTTACATCCTGTACTGACCAAGTGACCAGTGACCACTAATGAATTTACTGCTCGACGTTACTGAATAACTGATAAACAGTACTCTACATAGAAAAAATTGCCCATGCAGTAATTACAACTCTTATCTGTTTGTTAGCTTATCAGCTGTAACAAAAATTCGAATTTTACCTGGCAAGAACCAAATTTTTCTGGAAGTCTATTTTCTAGCCATAACTTTTAAACTGCTAACAATAGATATATAAACTTACCCATGAATATTTTTTTTTGCTTTGTTTTTTTCTTTTTCCTATGGCTTATCAGTCGTAGCTCAACCTATAAGAGGCCTAAATATATACCCCTCCATTTCATATGATAAGTTGTTTGACTTTTTTTCTAGTCAAACTTGTCTGAGTTTGACTAAGTTTATAGAAAAATATAGTAGTATTTTTAACACAAAATAAACATATTATTAAAATATACTAAATATTAGATTTAATGAAACTAATTTGATTTATTAGATACTGCTAAATTTTACTATAAACTTGATCAAACTTAATTAAGTTTGTCTAGAAAAAAAAGTCAAACGACTTATAATATAAAATGGAGGGAGTACTTCCATTATTAGTCCATTGTCTATCCAAACCGAGCACTAATTCGAATATTTGCTTTGCAGAATTCAAACAACTTGACGAATTCCTTTGCATGCTTTTGCTGATTAAAGGCAACAAGGAGTTTGAAGCGGAGGCGCCACCTACCGGAAAAGGCATCGCCAAAATGTCCACGCTCCCCCTCCTTCTGCTGCCTTCCTGGTTAAGAAAAAAATTTCATTTTTTCTGACAGCTTTTGCCCTCTCCCCCTTGCGTGCTCTGCTCATCGTTTAAATCCCTACTCCTATATACGGAGTATATATACACCACCTCACCACCAATGAACCCAATGCAAATGCCATTTCTTGCAATCCATCGAATGATCATTCGATCGATCCATGCAACAACATCCTGATTTGTTTTTCTCCCTTCCTCTTCGTCTGACATAAGCTGGCCTGGCTAATTGCGTTGTGTAACTATAACTTTTATCTTCTAATATATTAACGTGTAATCCTTTATGCGTGTTCGTGGAAAAAAACAGCATCCTGATTTGATCTTGATTCTTGGGAAGCTTTTCTTGGCAATGGAGGTGGAGTCGGCGGCGAGGAGGATGTGGGGATACCTGCGGGCGGTGTTCTTCATGGTGAGGAAAGGGGTGATCTCCAAGCGGAGGCTGCTGCTCGGCATGCAGCTCGCCATGCGGCTCAAGCGCCGGAACCGCGCCGTCGCGCGCTCGGTGGCCAGCCTCCTCTCCCACCACCACGGCGGCGGCGGGGGCGGCGCGCTGCGCCGGCGGCGGGAGTACGAGTTCTCGTGCAGCAACAGCCCCGACGTCGTGCATGGAGGTGCGGCGTCGAGGCGGCGGCTCGCCTACTTCCCTTGCCTCGGCGCGGAGGACGACGTCGTCGACGCCGGCGCGAGCGCGACGGCGGCGGCGGCGTTGCAGAGGATCGAGTACTATGGATACGCCGCCGCCGCGGCGTCCTCCCCGGCGCCGTCCTCGCCGGGGTTCATGGTGCGGGATGAGCTGCTCGCACCGGGGGACGAGTGCAGCACGCCGGGGCTCTCGCCGCTGCTAGGCACCACCGGCGGCTACTCCGTGCGGGTCTCCAACTACTCGTCGGAGGAGGAGGAGGACGGCGACTACGGCCACGCCGACGGCGGCGGCGGCGAAGAGGCCGTGGACGACGAGGCGGAGGAGTTCATCAGGCGCTTCTACGAGCAGCTGCGCCGCCAGAACCACGTCGCGCTGCTCCCCTACATGACGGAATCCGCCGCGTGATCGGTCGAACGTTCGTCCCGTCCACGCCGCGCCGCGCCGCGTCGCGCCACGCGCGCCCAGAGCACGAACGCCGGCGAGGCCGCGCGCGAGCTCGATCACGCGGTGGCCCATCGCCTCGCCGCCATGGCGCCATCGATCATGTACACATACGAGTCTATGTATACGGAGCTTGAATTACATGGTGCGTACGTAATGCGAAGATCTGAAGGGAGTCCCCATGGTTTTGGTTGCTGCAGGGACAGATGTAAATCTTGTGCAAATCTTTGTGTATTTTGAGCTTATTTGTAATTTGTAATGAAAAATATTATGTCATCTCTCTCGTCTAATTAATATATGTAATGTGCAGTAATTAATATATATATTCTTCTTCTTGAAATCAATTGAATACTGCTCTGCATAGGGTTGTACACTCATCTATATATCTGACAAATTATGGGGATAATAGAAGAAGAGACAAGAAGTTCTTGCTCCCTTTTGGGTGGCAAAAATGCAGATAATTAAAAGCATCAAGCTAAAGACGCCAACTTAATGGACTAATTAGTATAAACGGTAGATAAACGAATATCTGTCTGATTCTTGATGGCTCCATCTCATTGTATCCCTGTGTTTGGTTGGTGGGTAGCGAATACAGTGATCAACCTATTGCCAGCAACAAGACTATGCATGCATGATAATTAACCAATCGATGTGCATCGTCGGTGCAGAACAATTTATTTAAACGACGAATTAATGATACTATTTAATTAACTCCCAAGTCCCAACTACGTAGCAGGTAGCATTATCTCTGAACGCAGATGATAGCATATCCATTTTTTGAATGATACTGAACATGTTCAGAAATCAGAAACATGCATGCAGCTGCAGGTACTACTCAGTTTGATTGGCTTTTTTTGGCGGTATGCCTTGATGTATCCAATTATCCATACTGTTTTTAGCTTTATTACTTATTAGATTAGCTAATGGATTTTCTGCTTTGCACTTTAGCGAAAGCAGTGGATTATTGGGGCCACCTGACAGCACAGTACTGTCGTTTGTTTGTTGGACAGCAGCATGATCAGTACTACTTCGAGCAGGTACAATAAGCTGACACAGCAGGCTGCAAAAATTTCCACGTCATGCTATTCTTACATGGAGAAGAGAAAACGAAGGAGAGAGAATAAAGCGAGCGACATATCTGCAGCCCGGCGATAGCACAGGTTCCCATGCGGAAAGCTCGCGTGCAGTCGATCTCGCGGATTAAAAACACGTATTGTGGGCCTCATCACCACCCCTTCTGACCCCATGCGCCAGATTCACGCCATGGCACGGCACTGGTACTTATTTTCAGGCGACAACACAACTACCTATAGAGACAGAGTTCACTCTTGATCATACGCAAGTATGTGCATGCTTAATTAATTCCTGGATTATGAAACTGTAATTAGCATAGTATAGCCATTCTATTGTATAGGTTGGTTCTATTATTAACTGTAAAATGACATGGATGTAATTGGAGCCAACTGCTGGTTATACTATTGAACTTGCTCCTAGTAGTACAATAGCTGGGCAATGATGAACAGCTTAGCTCTAACAATAACATATATGAACAACCTGGCCAGCTGTATGTACCAGCTTATCTACATACTTCTTGCATGATAAGAACATTAGCATCGTGTGACCTAATTAATTCCACGCGGAAAAACAAACTCTCGAGTCATTCGTTTAGCATTTTGTCAGCTGCTTGCCTGCTTAATCCCTTGTTGATCATCATCAGATGTGTGGAGCATGCGATCGAGCAGCTATGATTTGTCGATCTGCTCAAAATTAAGTCTATGCCTTCCGAGCAGATTGACAGCCACATCGTTTTGCCTATAATCTTAGCAGTCATAATACCGAAAAGCAACTATAAGATTACTGTAATTTAAATCTTAGCTGCAGCTGATAAGCTGAAAAGCAAACGATGGAGTTGTAAGCTAGTTGTGGAATCTGACTTGCTTGCCGCAAACAGACGCTGTCGGTTCAGTTGATCGAAATGATCAATTCCAGCTTGATTCCAATTGGTGTTGCTCCGAGTAGCTGTACATGTTTCCTTCTGGGAAACCTTTGCTGTTTCCTGCCATAATCGTTCTTTTATATTCCCTTACAAAGCCAGGGTTTTTCCTGACTGAAGCAATCATTTTTAAGCTCACAACCCCAAACTATTATATTCAGTGTTCATGCACGTTACTCGTGTAGTCTTGTGTTGAAAGATACTTCAATCATACCGGCGTGATGATTTGTTGAGCCACATGAGGTGTAGTGGTGTAGTTTGAAGTCCTGATCCTCATGGTTACGTTTACATAGAGTGCGTTTTTAACTGAAATTTCGTGAGATTAGAGACCTATCGTTAGCCTCCGTCTATTTAAGCAGATTGCAGAAAGATCAAAACAGCTTGTGAATTCTGAAATCGAATCGGCAATGTGCGTCTTGCGAGTCGAAGTTTGTGTGTGCTCCAAAATAAAACAGAGATGGAAAAGAGAGGAGAGAGAGGGAGAGAGAGAGAGGAGGGGGAAGAGAGGAGTCGCTAACAGCGAGTCAACCACAGTCAATCTACCACGTTAGCAAAATACCGTTTCCCAAACCGTCGAAGGAGTCGATTTGCATCGGTTTTCAAAGATGAGGGATGCGTTACACCTGGTTTTAGGTTGAGGAAAACGATTCAATCATGAGTAAGCGATGAGAGAGGTAAAATAGACTTATTCTAAAATTCATTCGTATCAAGCCCCACAAGGTAGAATCCTGTTCCTTTCCAACCCAACACATTCCCATTCTTGGGCCATCCCGGCTCAGCCAATCCCGTTATTGGGCCGCAAGTAATCGAAATCCCCTTCCGGCCCAATTATTATGGGCCACAAGTCAGAATCCTGTTCTCCCCCAACCAATATGGGCCGCACGTAGTAACTCGAGATCCCGTTCCGGCCCATTCCCCGCACGCAGCCTGGAATGCCGTTCCGGCCCAACTCAGCATCGGTTTCGCCATTTGTTCTCGCGGCGGAGGCCAGCAACGGCGGTGCGCGCGGCGGCGGAGGCTTGCCGCGCCGGCGACCCCTCCGATTCCCTGGCGGCTCCTGGACGGCGCGACCTTCGCCGCGAATCGGTGGTATACGCTCTTCTCGCCGCGCCCGTTCGTCGATCTCCTCCTCCTCCTCCTCCTCCTCCTTGTTTGATCTCGCTGGAAATTATGTCGGAATCGCAGGAATGGAGACGCGGATTGGTGGCTTGGCAAGTCGTAGCGGAGATGGGATGCTGGAGCATGTGGATTGGGGTTCCTGGGCGGAATGCATAGGTACGATCTCTCGATGTCCCGTGGATTTTGCTTCTCTCATCACATGCCTCTGAACTGTTCGATGGAATGCCTCTGCGCCAACTTCTTGCTAGTTTCCTCACCTGTCCCGAACTCGCGTTCGATTGGCACCATGGAATTGCTCCTGTGCATCGATTTGAGCTTTGGTATACTGATACCGAACCTGGAGTCAATCATGCACAGTTGCCTTTCCTTTCAGAATCGCACACAAGATAAATACTCCCTCCGTTCTCACATTCATATTGATGTTAATCTAGATAGCATTCATTAACATCAATATGAATGTGGGAAATGCTAGAATGACTTACATTGTGAAACGGAAGAAGTATGATATATGCTGGTCCTTCAACCTTTTTGATTATTTCAACTTTTCAAGTACCAACACTCTTACAGTACAATAAATATGCTAGATTACTATCAATCTCTAGGGACGTTTCATATTGATCAAAATAACAAGTTATTCTTCCTGTGTATTAGTGTATATGCTATACTACTATACAATCTATGTTACATATTGAAGTTCTGATTCTCCAAAAGAAAACATCATATGAATCTCCATGCATGTTCTGTGGTATGGTCAGGATTAGGAATGCTGATTTCTCATCCCCTCGTTTTTTTGCTTGTGCATTTCCTCACTCAGCACTGAGAACGACATCTTCTATGCGATAATTAGTTACTGAGTACTTACTCAGATTTCCAAGAACATCACCATCAGTCTAGATCTCGTACGTCATTCCTACCCGCAACAGTCTATTATGGGGAACACATGTGATCTTCTCTGGTTGCCTGAAGTTCTTCCTAATGAAATTGTAGACATAATCAACTATTATTTTCTTAAGGAAATCGGCGTTTGGTTCTGCCACCACATTAGTTTCTCCCAGCAGATGGACTACACCATTCCCCATCTCTTTGTGAATTGACTGTATCTCATCCATGCATCCATTTCTTGGTTCCGTCGTGTGTTGGTCTAAATTGTTTCTGGACGACATTGCATCTTGAACTTCAGAGGTAGGATCCGTTACACCTCCTATTTCTTTTATTGATTCTCCTTCAAGGGAATGACTACTTTGGCTGTAGAGGGATTCCTCGTGGATGAATTGCTTCAAGTTTTCAATAACTAAGCTCTCAAATTCTGCTGGATCTTCTACTTTATCATTGTATCCATAGCGCACCACACATCGGAATACCCTGTATTCTTTTGGCTCCACATATCGGAAGAGAAACCGTTCCTTTGTTTCTATCTTGCTGATCGGTAAGTACTTTATGGAGATAATCACAAGTACTGAATGAATGGAAGGTACTTTTTCCACCAAATGAGGAAGTATGGGTGGGATGCCTTGCACAAGTTCAGAGTATAGAAAACCTATTCCTGGCAGCCTGGCAAGATTTTGCTTTACTGCCAACTCTGCCACATAATTGTTTGATACTTTGTTCCGGAGCTCATATTTGTACCGATGAACGTGAACATAATGCCATGTGGCCATTATAAACATCAAAATGGCTGAAAAAACTAGTGGCAAGTATCCACCTTGAGTAAACTTGTAGAATGCTGAAGATAAGTATATGAGCTCTGCACCACCAAATATTACTGGAAAGAGTGCAATCCACAAAAGACTTGTCTTCCATATCATGACCATCACTAGAGTGACTAGTAGTGTTGTTATAAACATCACAAAGACAACAGCAATACCTGCACAATATAGTGATGATATGAGATGTCTGATCATAAAACTGGTACATTAATAATGTTATCATAACATGTTGACAGATCATGTCCATCCTTGCTTTTTAAAGAACATTTGATAAAATCGTTGGTGTCACTGGATAAAGGGACTAATCTGTAGAATTTTGTTGATTTATCTTATGCCGACACCGTCAATCTTACTTAGAATCTAGATTCTTGCTAAATACTGTAATATTTGTTAGGCTTAGTTCACAGCTTAAGCAGTACCATTCTGTTAATGTTACGATTTGCTTGCAGTCTTGCCTGATAGATTTGGGCAGTTATCAGGTCTAGAGCAATTATAGTATATATCTTTTTGGTTATTTAAGACACAGTAACATCAAATTACCTCAAATAATTGATGATTTTAGATGGGTTTGTGGAATTAAGAGAAACTGTACCAAACAGGAAACGTATGGTTCTTGAGAAAGAATATTCTCTATCTTAGAGTAAAAATGCTCTGAGTTCAAGTATTGAATCACTTGTTCCATGTTTATATTGGGTTAGAACTTAGAAGGAAGGGATACTTGTTTCTCGAGCTGAGGCTTACCGTATGCATTGCCGATCTTGTCTGTAGTTTGGAAAATAGCTGTAACAGCTACACATAAAACCATCAATACATAATTGATCTCTGGAATGTACACTTGCCCATGAAACTTCGTTGAGGTGTGGATCACACGAACTCGTGGAAAACAACCTAGAATTTGGGACTGAGCAATGATTGCGAATGCACCAGATATCATAGCCTGGCTTGCAATTATGGCAGCTGCGACTGCCACCACAAATGTTGGCCAATATAATGGGTCTGATAACAATGCCAATGAGTTCTTTGTCAGTTCTAATATTTCAAATGTGCAAATCATGGCATTTGTTTGCTGTCTTTAGTTATTGTTTGTACCTGGAATTGATTTGTAGAATGTATCTGCAACGTGTTCTGGATAGATGCGAAGATATGCAGCTTGTCCAATGTATGCCAGTAGTACTGAAGGAAGGAGAACTACAGAAAAGCCAATCTGCAGCGCAACAAAAATATTTATTTTAAATGTCTTAAGTATAGTAGTATGAAAATCAAGAACAACAGTTACAAAGTTCAAATGGATCTCAATCCCTGTCTTATAGTACCCCTAGGAGGCTAGGAGTTTTGCTATTGGGTTGATTAGTTTTTGTGTGCATGCATTCGAAGGAAAAGTACTTCCTTACCTGAATGGCTCTCACATTGAAGTGACCAAGGTCAGCAAACATTGCTTCTGTCCCTGTTTCATCAAAGATGTGGTATACGTGTCAAAACTTATCTGTCAAAATCTTGTGGTGATAACATGGAGATTGGAGGCTTATTGCAAAGTAATAATGTTGGGGATCATGAGAGTAGTAGTACCTGTAATGCATAATATAACACCTCCAAGGGAAATCCAGCCTTGCTTCCCATTTCTTTCAAAATAGTCCACAATGTATTTGGGATTGAATGCTTTTAGAACACCAGTATCATGTTTGAACAGATTATAAACTCCAGTACCAGCAATAAAGATAAACCATGTCAAGATTATAGGGCCAAATGAGTAACCAACTTTGTCCGTGCCAAAACGCTGAACAAGGAAGAGGACAATCAGAATAGCAATTGCGATGCCAGCAATTTGTCCTGTTGATAGGGCCAAAAAGGTCAAATCAAATACATCCTGAGCAGTACTTGGCTTTTCAAGTCTCTCTCTGAAATACAGTGAGGCACATAATGATTGGTTTACCTTGAGTCAGGGACTTTGCTGATTCCTTGATCCCCCCAACAGCGCTAAGCACTATAATATTACCAAAAAGAAAAAAAATGCATGAGTTACTTTGAAACACTTCAGCATGTGTTCATGCAGTTCAGAAGGGAGATATCGTGTTTTTAATAACCCATGTCTGCTTCAATCATCCCTTCCATGCAACTTTACATTATAGCCATTTAATCATCAGCAATGAGTCCAGAAAGTGAAAGAAAACTCACCTGAAATACATGGAGTTAGTACGCCGTCACCAATCACCATAGATGTTGCCAGAATTGTTACTAGGAAAAGTATGATCTTAAAATTTGGACTGTTTTCCATCTTTTCCTTAATCCAATGAGCCCGCTTGACGCGATTTGAGGGGGACTCTAACTTGTAGTGTGAGACCATTGCATCTTCTGCCTGCTGATTGGGTATCAAGCTAATCCTAGCATACCGAGATATCAAGGAATAAAGTGCAAATGTTCCACCTGCAAGATTAAAAATTGATAAGAAATGTGAAATTATGATGAAATAAATCGTTGCATGCATATGGTTTCTAAGCCATAATTCTATTCAGGGAATTCATTTAAACACTGTGGTTGGAGTATTTTTTTATATTTCTTTATGTTTGCCCCATTGATCATTCTTTTCTTGGTAAAGTTGCTTTTGAGTTTTTATCTTGCAGAAACTCTGCTTGCAATAAAAGCATAATTCTTTAGTTGTTCGAAGGACTTCTCTGTGGCCATATACATGTGTTCTGAAGATGTATGAAAGATGTTTACTCACCATCGCCATTGTCATTTGCTCTTAAAACAATGAAGCAGTATTTTATTAATGGGAGGAGAACCACAGTGTAGATAATCAGAGACATAACACCAAGGATGTCATTGGTGTCCTTGATCCCGTTGGTAAAGGTGCTGGAGAACACATAGAGGGGAGAAGTCCCCATGTCCCCATAAACCACGCCTATGCTCTGGAAGGCCAAGTGTAGTGTGGTCGCCCATCCAACCTGTGTTTCAGCATCAAGCATATTCTCAAATCAGATTGCATTCGGCTCACATGAAGATCTCTTCTTCTTGCTACACTAGTCATGCAAAACTTAAGATGATAAAGAAGATAGTATATTAGTTGCTGCAGAACATTTCTTTTCAAAATATTCTTCCTCCATTTTGTGAAGTT
Source organism: Oryza glaberrima (assembly GCF_000147395.1). NCBI lineage: Eukaryota > Viridiplantae > Streptophyta > Magnoliopsida > Poales > Poaceae > Oryza > Oryza glaberrima. The sequence goes on along the minus strand of NC_068326.1, from coordinate 37,491,791 downwards.
CTGGGAGTATTCTTATTAAGTTGAAGTTCATGAAAAAGTGTATACTGTTATAGGAATTCAATTGTCTGTTTGAAGAACAAACCTTGGCTGTATGGCTTTGGCCACCTGGAATCTTTCCAGCTTCCATGTGCAGTGAATCAAATCTCTGCAACCTTGTTGTTGTTTGCAGCGTCTTCTCCGATTCAAATGCAGCGTTTGGACCCCTTTCAGCGCCTCCATTGCTGCTTGTGTGCAGAGGCTCGGTCATTCTCAGTGTATGGAATGTTTGCTCAGGCCGACCTTCTGTGTTGTTTAAGCATGCGTGACTTGGCTTATATAGGCATGTATGGGTGGGGCAAGCATGACACTTGTTATTTTCTTGCAAGTTGCAACCTTTGAGATCTTGTCTTATGAATTGTGATGCTGAAGTATGAATGGCGCCACAGGATAGACGGGAAATCAGTGCAACTAATTGGATTTTTCATTTTATGCTAGTGTAGTCAAATATTGTTATCATTTGCTTTACTCACGGAGTCTTCCTTCTGTGCTGCAGCTGTGAATCTTGTGATCTGCATTAACTAGTGAAGGTGGCTAAAGGGAGAAAGGCACGGTGACTTTTCTTCAGAAGCGCGTCCTGTCACCTCTGACTTGTGAGTTCTCGTGCTGAATACCAGTAAAACTTTCCATAAGCATTTCGTTTCAGTTCAGTTCCAACTTATCGTCTGCTTGCTTCATGAATGTGGAAAGAAACCTCATTTCCATGCCATTTCAACGGTTAAGAGTTTATCAGGAATTCAGGATATATGTCGCTTTGCTAGTTGGCCTGCAGAAATCATCACTTATCTCAGGAAAAATACTCTGTCTGCAGACTTAATCATCAAGTAGGGATAGATGCAAGGAATGCGAGATTTTAGATGTCACTCAATCCTTCCAGGCTACCAGTCCTTTTTGCACAAGGATGATCGAACTATTTTGCTGGGATATCTGCTGTCACTTAAAAAAAATAATTTTATATAGAAGTTTTTTTCAAATAATAATAATAAGATCTATTTTTTAAGTTTGTAATAGTCAACACTCAATTAATCATGCACTAATAACAAACCTAGTTGTGCAAATTGATTTTCACAAACGGCCATTAAAAAGAGGATCACCTACCTTAAACCTCACTTGGCTACTAGTGTGAAGTACAATTAGGAAAGTTTTGCCTTCAGCACGAGCAAGTCACGTTCGCATGAACGACCTTTTGGCCATTTGATTAGTCAGAAGCTTTGAACAGTGTATAACGGCCCAAGTTGTTGCCAAAAGTATGACTTCAATATTGTTGGGCGCTAACTTGAGCAGCTATCGTAGGCAAAGATGAGAAGCATCTTTCTGCAAGCTGGTTCTGTTAAGTTTTAACTCCCTTTCATGTTGAACTGCAACGTGGACTTGACCACTCGCTTCTTTCTCGTGCAGGATCCTTTCAAAGAAAGGGATTTCGATTCTCTGAAGCAAGTCAGAGAAGCACGGCTTGGTAGTTTTGAGCTAATCTTGCTCATCCATTCGAAGACAACGTGCTACAGTAGATGCAACTGCTACAGGTGCAGTAATGTTTGCTACAGGCAACTGATACATGTACAGTTCTCTCCCAGATTTTTTACTGATCCAGCCTTCCAGGTCATTTATTCACCGGTGACTTGTTTGTGTAGGACGGTGGCAAGTGTCAAGTGTGTGAATTCTTGAAAATTAAGGAAGACCTGCCTGACTAAGGTGGCATGTAGACCCGGCAAAAGACTAAGGTGGCATGTATCTATCACCGCGTGCGATTTCCAAGGTACGCAAGTCTTCAGCTAATGGCAGTGCACATCAATTCTACTTTGCTGCTTCTAGACTAGCGCACATCAATAGCATGCAAGACTTTTCCATGTTCAGTTTGATCTTGCTGCGTGACGTAGCTGGTAGATTAGTGCTGATAATAGTTCAAGCTCATCAGGAAATGAGCTTGGTAAAGCTTGGAACCAGCTTTGGAACTGTAATGTGCCCCCAAAAGTCAAGGTGTTTATGTGGAGAGCTGTCACTAACAGTCTGGCAACTATGGTGAATAAGAAGAAAAGGAATCTAGAGCAAAACTCCTTGTGTACCATCTGTGGAACAGAGGAAGAGGATGTTGCTCACGCTCTGTGTCGTTGTCCGCATGCGAAGTACCTGTGGGAAGCCATGGGAAACACCAATGCCATCTCCTGCAAACCGGACAGCAACTGGAAAGATTCTGACTGGATCCTTGACATTTCAGGGAGAGTTTCAAAGGAGGAGCGCATGGGGCTCATGATGCTGCTGTGGCGAATTTGGTATGTACGTAATGGGATTACTCATGGAAAGGCAGCAATTCCGGTGGAGGTTTCCCAACGTTTTATCATCAGTTATATGGCATCACTGTTGGAGATTCGACAACACCCGAATGCCAATTTGATTAAAGGGAAACATGTGGTTCAATATGGGTCGTCAATGCCTTTGCCAAGACAATGCAAGCCAAGTGCAGAATCCAGCTCTTGGATAAGACCACAGGAAGGCTGGATGAAGCTAAATGTTGATGGCTCATCACCCTAGTGATGGGAAGGGAGGAATTGGCGCTGTTCTCAGGGACAGCTCTGGGAACCTAATTTTTGCGGCTTGTGGTGTTTTGCACAGACCGGCAAGTGCTCTGGAAGCTGAGATGGTAGATTGTAGGGAAGGGATCAGCATGGCGCTACAATGGACGCTGCTGCCCATCATTGTGGAAACGGACTGCTTGGAGATGGTGCAATTGATTCACTCTGATGAGAAGGCCATGTCCGATTTGGCATTCCTGATCAGGGAAGTTAAGCTCCTTCTTAAAGGAAATAGGGAGATTGTCATAAAAAAAGTTAGTCGTGGTCAAAGCAGAGACTGTCATGTCTTAGCAAATAAAGGTAGATGTGAGTCCTTAACTGCCTTTTGGCCGGATGATAATTGTAACTTTATCCCGCACGTTTTGGGTGCGGATGAGTAATATATCACCCTTTTCCCCGCAAAAAAAAAAAAAAAAAGATTAATGCTGCTGGTTTACCTTCACGGTTCTACGGCGAGCGATGAGCGAACATATAATCGTACGGTAGAATTTGCTGGGACGATAAGAGTGCCTTGGTATCTTTGGGCTTATTTTCCGTTCTCCTTTTGAATAAAACCACATAAGGTGGCAAAGGTGCAGGTAGGGTTATATCTTACTGATTAAGATACTTAATTTTAATTTGAGTTTGCTAGTAGGCCAGTGGGGTTATTCAAGAAGCAACAATGAGCAATCCATGAATGCTTAGCAGTACCTGCTTTGACGGGCAGTTTTGTTCTGTTCGTGCTTCGTCACGTATATAACTATGCCCGCGCGTGTGATGTCGTCACCGTTGTTTGGTGTCCAGTTGCAGCCTCGCGTCCTTATTGAATGTTGACCGTGTTCGTCTTCCCTTGCACAAGAAGAAAAAAGATATTTTCAAAATCCTTTTTATCAAAAAATAAAATAAAATAGTAAAAAGGACACCGCAATTTTAAGGGACAGTTGTGATGCCACTATGGTTGACGAAGCATAGCAATCCGTACCACTGACGATGATGATGGTGCGGTAATGGCCACAGTGGCATGCCAAAAGATAAAAAAGTGTAGATGAGTTAGTTTTAAAAGTGTTATTAGAAAAGTTTTCAAAAAAATAAATAAATATTTGCCTGCAGGAGTTGCAGAAATTAGCGAGTAGTCGACTTCTTATTTTTTTGGTCACTCTGCCCTCTTCTTCCTTCCTGGGGATAAGCCCTTGGCTTTTTCATGCTCGGCTCTCTTAGCCGATGTAAATCAACTTTGTATTTGCTCTTTTCTTCACAAATCTTAATGAAATTGGTTGGCCTCCTTCGGCTGACCCAGCAAAAAAAAAAATTGTCTGCAGGAGCAAGGGTTTTACCAGTTATTAGTGTGTAATAATTACTGTCAGGGAGTATGCGGTCTATTTTGGTTTCTCGAAAAGTGGATTTGCTTGTTACTGCCTCGTTGTGCTAGGAGAGGTTGTCTTTTTTTTGGGACGGAGGGAGTATGCATGATTTTGACATGTAAAAACTCATATTGGTTCTTGCTTGTCATATCCAGTAGATATCATAATATTATATTTTTATGGGCATATATGTGGTTATCAGTGACTTATGGATTTTAGAATATAATCGCAAACATTACATTACATCGTCTTATCATGGTACTGGAAAATGCACCTGATGGTCAAGGAAAAAATATATGGTGGAAACTACATTTTAGTGAAAACTACCATTGGATAAAAAAAAATAGACGTCCGATATTTGTTCACGTCACTATGAGTAATAAATCCGTGAGTAAATTTTTTACTCGTGATGACGTGGACAAATCTCGAACGTCTATTTTTCGATCAAGCGGTAGTTTCTAGGTTTCCATTGCATATGTGGTTTCCACCGCATATTTTCCCGATGATCAATGCCCTGAAAGAAACCCAGAATGCCATGCCATATTAGCTTGGAACTTGTCGGTTTAAACGGAGTCCAAAAGCCCATTGGGTGAGGATTAGTGGGCCGTTGAAATTTTATAGCCCAAAGAGGAAAATCCTTAGGTTGAATGTTAAGCTTATTGGCTGGCCCATTAAGTTTTGTTGACGTTCTTTCTGATTGCTTGGATGGTATTGGTCACTGAGAATAGTGTAGTTTTGTGCTTAAGAGAGTGTGATAGGGTACCAGATAAAACTGGCTGCTTTTGTTGCTGCGTTCGTATGGGCCAAATCTATCTTCATGTCTTGAATTCTTGATGAGGCTCTTGAGGGCGTGCTTGATTTGGTTTCCGCTGATTTAGTTGGAACCAAAGTTTAACGGAATCCTGAATTCCTCCAACAAAAGCCCCCAAAAATAAATCCTACATGATTTCTACTCCATTCTATTACTTTTAGAAGGGTAGATTCTATCAAAATTGATGTCAACATATGGTGGTAACTGGTAAACTTCTCAGTTCTTATATGCCAACTTATATAACTGATATGGTATGATGATGTCCACTTCCTAGCTATAGAGGATCAGCACCAAGCTACTTTTTCATTTTTTTTTCCCGCAAATAATGGTATTGACTTTCCACAAATGAACCGTGGACGTTGCGACCATGTAAATTATGACCTAACTCCATTGAAATAAATATTTGAGCAGCCTCGATTTGATATGCTTGTTGCTCATGGAAGTCGTTTTCAGTGTCACGAATCAGGGAATTTATATACTAGAGGTACATAGGGCGGCTCCACTGAAAATATGCTGCAATTGGTAGTGGAATTCCAGAGGATATATATGTGTCTTGTCTTTTTTACAAGTGGGTCTTGTTTCTTGCTTTGTTCTTTCCTCCTTTTCGAAGCAATTCATTTTCATCTTCGGCTTTAGGTAATACTATATGCTAGTATTTCATTCCCGTGCACGTGGCAATTCTAAGCACGGTACAGTTTAGGGGGGGAATCTGCAAGCACATTAAAAGATGATGCAACCAGATCACCTGAGCTGTGTTTTCATTTGACTAGTCCTAGATAAAACCTTACATGACATATATATATATATATATATATACATATATAATGGTATAAGGTTATCAAATAGTGATTCTGTTTTCCATTTATGGGCATGCTGTATGTATTATAAATATTCATGTGAACGCTCCTGTAGATAGGCCTGAGCAAAATGTTCCAAAGTCAGCTTTGAAGTTTGAACACAGTTTATCTTCTTCATTTAAAATAGAACAGGTTACTACCATTCAAAGCTTCTGCAAGATTATCCGATAAAAGGTTTCCCATATCGCTGTCGTATGCTTCCAAGTTCCAACTGATTGCTGATATTTCCTTTTAAAAAACTTGTTTTTTTTTTTTTTGCGAGTGAGGGGAAAAAACGGATTGCTGATATGATATAGGTATTAGGTGCTGTAGTGGTTCAAAGCTTAGATAACGATGACGAGGAGGTAGTTGTTTTGCGTGGATGCTGAGAAGAACCAGCGAAATGTCAAAGTCGAAGTCTTGGGGGGGTAATCTTATGTATTTCATGATTTTCAGTTTTGGTTTTATAGTTTTAAAGATTCAGATTGACTCTATGACAAAAGGAGGAGGATGAATTGGCTTTGCACACACACTCACTTTTGCACCAGTATAAATTTAAGTTTGCACATTCAATAACAATTTAGTGAGATCAAGAATATGTCGTTAATCATCGTCTTCTTGAGCATCTATTAGGGGTCGTATTCACCGCTCTATACGTCCATAGTCCATAGAGGTGTGTGTCAGCCGTGGTGATGTTTCTCCGAGTAACTGCAAAAAAGTGCATCATATAAATTGCAAAACATTGTATTATTTCTTTTTAAGTCTAGCTAAAATTAGAGTTGCACTTTATATTCGTTTACCTCTATTTTTATGATACAATGATATTTTGCGGAGAATGTAGTGGCTCATTTTAGCCTTCTCGTTATTTGTGGATATGATATGGAGTAAAAGATATCTATAGATTTTTAGGGTGTGTTCGGTGTTGAGGGTTAGGAACCCTTCCTCCCAGTAAAAAAAAGGATGAATTATTAATGTATAATTGATTAAGAGTAAAGTCCATCACCGGTCCCTAAACTTGTACCGTTGTGTCATCCCGGTCTCTAAACTCGCAAATCGATCGTTCAGGTCCTCAAACTTGTTCTATTGTGTCATCCCGGTCCCTATACTTACAGATCACTCGTTTAGGTCCTCCAACTTGTTCAGTTGTGTCACCCCGGTCCCCAAACTTGGATTTGAATATCATATGGGTCAAATAGGAAGATATAAAGACTTTATATTTAAAAATAATTCATAACTTTTTCATGTGAACTCTAATGAAAACAAACTTTATATCAAATTTGTAGCCCTCGACGCGATCTACATCTTTGTAGTTGAAATTTTTTTTTATTTTAAGTCATTTTTTTGTCCCAAAATGTAATTTTAAAATTAAAATTTCAAAATCTATAAACATGCAACAATATTTTGGGACCCTAAACAGTTTTAATTCAAAAACTTTTCAACTACAAAGTTGTAGGTCGCGTCGAAGGCTACAATTTTGATATAAAGTTTGTCTTCATTAGAGTTCACATGAAAAAGTTATGAATTATTTTTTGATACAAAGTTTTTAGACCGTCCTGTTTAGGGACCGGGGTGACACGACTGAACAAGTTGGAGGACCTAAACGAGTGATCTACAAGCTTAGGGACCGGGATGACATAGTCGAACAAGTTTGAGGACCTAATGGTTGATTTGCGAGTTTAGGAACCGGGATGATACAGCGGTACAAGTTTAGGGACCGGTGATGGACTTTACTCATGGATTAAGTACTAATTGGGAAGGGAGAGCATAGAACACACCCTGGCACAACTTCGATGCAAAAGTGAAATCCACTTTAACTCTAATACAAAGTGCAACGACGACGTGTGATCAACTCCCTAACCTGACTTGCGCAGCAGTTCACTCCCAGCACCGTTACGAACACGAGGAAAACTCGCCCACTAGGCCCAGAGAAACAACACATAGTACCATACACTAAAAGCGCTTAGTTGAGGGATAACATCAATCAAAAGCCAGTCAATTTCCACACTTAATTGTGATGGATAACCTATCCTCTTGGAAAAACCCTCGTTTCAATTCCAGCCTGCATAATAGAAGAATAAAAAAGGCTCGAGGAATTGGAGATGATTAGATGAAGAAGTAAGGAGAGAGATAGGAGTATATAATGGCGACAGCAACCGGGGACTACGGAATTACTACTCCAGGAGGAGGCCGACCAAGCGAAGAGTGCACGCGAGCACAATCGCACGCACACACGAACGAACTGAATTTTTTTTTTTCCGATCGTTTGCGACAAAATTTAATTGGTCAAGCCCATGTGCGGGGTTTGGTCAAAGCCAGTACGAAACGTCGCGGCTTAGCTGTTGACAACCCAACCTTCGCTGCAGCATCTCACAAACTAAAACGATAGCAGTACTGTTCCTATGAAAGAAACTTTATACCAGCAGTATATTAGACTAGTACCCCTCTGTCTAATTTTAAGCGTAGTTATAGATTTCCGTGTCCAATATTTAATTATTCGTTTTATTTAAATTTTTTTATGATTAATATTTTTGTTGTTATTAGATAATGCGTGATTTAATTTTTTTTCATAAATTTTTAAATAAGATGGATAAATAAGATGGATGGTCAAACATTAAACACAAAACTCACAGCTACGTTTAAAATAGGACGGAGGGAGTACTTTTGTTACTTATTCTGCAACTATTTTCACTGGTGATTCAGGATCCGGTGTACAGGATCAAGGGACCTTAATTTTATTAAGGTTATTGCAGCTATTTATAGTTTCTATGTTGACAGGATTGCCAGTTTGGCACATCAGAACTAGCTGGAAACCAGCTGGTAAAATACTGTTTGTGAGGGGTTAATGAAATGGGATGAAATGTGTGGTTTTGGAGTTTAATAAGTTTTAAATAAAGTAAAGAGTTTAAGGGTCGAAATGACTTATTCATCCTTTTCTGCTCTAAACCCATCGATTCCTCTAAAGAGTTAAGGGTCTGTTTAGTTCTCATCCACATGTTATCACCATTTGCTAACAGAAGTTAGTAAACTTGATTAAGGCTATATGCTCGAAAATATTTACCACACTTTAGTAAACTTAAGATAATATTATCGCACTTTTCCGAGTCATTGATGGTAGAACTTAATTTGTGCAAGAAAATTTTATCATAACTGTAGCTAATCTTAGGAGTGACAAACAGTAAACAAGTTATGGTTAGCAACCAAAAAGACCTAAGTCCCAAACATGCTCATGTGTTTCTTGAGCTGTTGATTTAGAATTCTTAAGCCGATCTTGAATTTTAATCAAAACTACAGTATGTTTTTTTTTGTCAATTTTTATATTCACCGTTAAAAATAAGAACATTTTCCCACGCTTTGCGGTTTGAGGCGTTGTTGTCATATGGTGCGGTGGCTTTTATGTTATTTCCTCTTTTTTTCAGTTATAGTTCCCTAGATTATAGGATTATTTTTTTTTCTTTTGCTATATTGATATAAACTTCTAGATGTGATTCGTTAAAAATCCCAGAGTCCAAAAATACCATACTATTTTTTATTGGGAAAAATAAAAGCCCATCGTATAAGCCACTTGAAGTTTGACATTCCATCCATAAGTTATTTTGTTATAAATGTTCATCTTTCTATTTAGTTATGTTGTAAAAACTGCTCCATCACATATGTGCTTTAGCCAAATCAATATGAGAGGGTAAAGCCAAGGCATAAACCCCGAAGCAGACGAAACGAACACTGTGAGAGCATGTACAATCAGGGTTCAAGTTATCATGCAGTAATTGCGGTTATCGCACTTATGCAGAGGAGGGGATCGGTTACCGGCGATTAGGGTTTAAGAAATTTTGAGTAAATTCAAATTTTCAGAAAAAAAATCATTCATGTAGTTCGTGATTCTTAATGGTAGACGGTGAAGAAATTTTTTGAAAAAAGAGTAAGATAGAATCAAATTTGAGGGCAAAACCAATAATTGTTTAGGAAATAGAAAAAGAAAAAATGTATTGGGCTTCATTTTTGTATTTTACATCCACAAACTAGGTTTGCAAATGTCCTATATATTCTTCCTCAATTTCTACACACATTTAAGTGATTTTTCTTTTTTTAGTTCCTTTTCATTTTTTTCATGTTTTCTGCAAATATCGCGGTTACCACGTCGAAACGTGTGGTAACCGCGAAACCGCCAAATTTTTGAAGACAAAATTCACATGGTTTTTGGCGGTTACCACCTTACCATGGGGTGGCGATAACCTCCTCCAAAACGATAAGTTAAACCCTGGGTACAATAATAAATTATAAGTCAGTTATAAGCTTATAAACACATGTCAAGGAGATAAAATAGGAGAGAGAAGAGCAGCGGGCTATATATTTATAGCCAATTGCAGTATGGATTCCAAGACGCAATACGTGTATGGTAAGTGAGACCGGGTATTAATAGTGTAATATATATTTATAGTTAACTATTGTATGTATTATTGTATGTATGAGTTATCTATTAAAATTGACTATAAATAATTTAGAGTTATTAGTTAGTTATACTACTACGTATTAAAACTTGCTCTGAAGTGGACGAAACAAGAAGCGGCAGCAGGCGACAGTAACGAAGACATGCCAGCAAGCTGCTCATCGAAACAACAAACAAGAACAAGGACGGCCAAAGCCAGGCCAAGCAAAACAAACTAACAAAGCAGCCTCCTCTCCCTTTCTTGTTGTCTCGCTCTCATCACCTCCATCGTGCGTCGCTCGTGCGCCACGAGGCGGGGACTTCTGGGAAGCTTCGCATCCCGCTCCCGCCTCGTCTCAACTCCGTTGATCCCGTCTCGTCCGCCCCTCGGACCACGCGACTAGTCGCCGGCGACAGCGACGCCGCGCGTACGACACAGGGTGGGCGCAGTGTACTACTCGCCTGCCTCTTTTCTCATTAAAAAACGTGACCACCACCATCGCCACATCGACGTCGCGGACCTCATCTTTTCGCTTATATTTATACTTATTAACTAAAATTTTAATTTTAATTTAAAATTGATTTTTAGATTTTTTTTATCGAAGATCATTTTTCAGTCTCTACTTTTAAATAAATAAGAACACGTATATAAAAGTTTTTTTTCATAAAGTACTTTTTATTTATAAATATATGCCTTTTAACTTATTTTACGAATAAACAAAACGATGGGACCGTGTTAGCTTAAGGAGAAAAAAATAAACCAGCAAAGAAAAGGAGGAGGAAAAGATGGGTGTGGAGACGAGTAGACGACGACGTCGACGGGAGGGCGGCCGGCTACGAGCTACGTACGTGGTTGCGTGGTGGTCGCACGCACCGCCCCGTCCGTTCGATGATCCACGCGAAAGCCCAACCCGCCACGCCACTCTCTCTCTCTCAACTCGGTGGTCTGGTCAATGGCCGCTTCGCCGGGATCCGGAGAGAGATCGCCGGCCGACCAGCCGCCTCGGCCGATCTGCTTGCCAGATAATCTCGGCAACCAACGAACTCCAAACTGTACTGTATAAGCCTACGGCCTCGCACGAGCTGTTAGGTGTGTTCTTCTTGTGCTAAGTATTTATTATTTACGTGTACAAATGAATCATGGCCTGTTTAGATCTCCCGATAAAATTTTACACCATGCCATATCAAATGTTTAGGTACATACAATATGGAGTATTAAATATAAACGAAAAATAACGAATTACACATATTGCGTGTAAATTATGAGACAAATCTTTTAAACCTAATTGCGCCATGATTTGATAATGTGGTGTTACAGAAACATTTGCTAATGGCAGATTAATTAGGCTTAATAAATTTGTTGCTAATGACGAATTAATTAGACTTTATAGTAGTTTGTTTTGTTATTAGAATACGTTTAATACTTTAAATGTGTCTCTGTATACGATGTGATACGCTAAAATTTTACAATCTAAACACAGTTGAACAATAGAAAGTTTTTTAAATAGTAATGTTCTTAAAAAGATCGTTGCTTGGAAAACTTGCTAGTTGATCCATTCAAATGAGATTGGGGCAGGTTGGAGTTGGGGAATTTGGCGGTGAACATTGAACAACACAGCTCGACAAAGTCCAGGACGAAACTGACTAGTATTAGGCTATGTTTAGTTCGGCGCAAAGTTTAGATTTTAGTTGAAATTAAAGATAATATGACTAAAAAGTTATGTGTGTATTACAGGTTAATGTGATGGAAAATGTGATGGAAAAGAACTGAAATTTGGATCCCATCCTATTAAGGCTATTATTATGGATTTGGGAGATGGGAGATCGCGATTCGTTCTGCTCATCTACCAGCCAGCAAGATCCCACTCAATCCGCTGGGAGACCGGCTAAAAAAATTCATTTTTTTTCTCCCTTTCTTCCACCATTCACTCGCCCTATTGTCATGTGCTGTTGTTCAATTGGCAGGCAAGAAACCAAACAACAGGGAACCCAGAAGTTCTTGGCAAGAAACAGGAGATCGATTTTGAGTGAACCGATTACATGGTACAGCTCCATATCATCATCATGTTTATGTACACAAACATCTTCTTTACAAGTACAGCCATGGATTTTTCTTTTTACATGGCAGTAGTAGAGTAGCACTAGTAGTATGGTGATGGCTCAAGCAAGCCCTTTATCTCTCTCACCATGGACAAGAACAACATATATCTACAAAACACCTCACCTGACCTGACTCTTCCATCTCAACGAACACAAGACTTGAGATCCAGAAACCAATTCAGTAAAAAAAAAGAAGAACAATAATTGATTAAAAATCCTCTCCTCCTCCGTGGTTGGTTTGATCATCCTCCTGTGCATCGGGCGATCGTTTCTAAACTCCTTTTTTTCCTTAATTAACCTCCCTACTATCTGCTGTTAATAAAACCGTACTAAAAATTACTTTATATACTTCACCATGGTGACTGCGAACGCGGCCGGCGAAAACTGTACAAGATTGAGGATTTTACGTTCCCTTTGGGACAGGCGGTTCGTCGGCGAGCCGCCGCCGGCGGATCAGGCGCGGGCGGACAGCACGCGGCCGCCGCCGCCGCTGCCGTGCGAGCTCCGGCAGGCGGCGACGTCGAACCCCTGGATCCTCACCGCCGGCGCGAACGACGGGGCAAAACTGCTGCTGCTGCTGTAAGCGGGGTGGTGGCCGTGGTGGGTGCTCCGGTGGTCAAAAATCGAGAGCTCCGGCGCGGCGGCGGCGGCGGCGGCGTGGGGGCGCTGGTTGAGCAGGAAGTGCGGGTCGTGGACGAGCGGGTTGTCCGCCCTCGCCGGCGGCGACCCTCCGAACATCTCCCACCTCCCCTCCTCCTCCTCCTCCTCCTTACTCTTCCCTTCCCTTTGCTGCATCAACCAAACAAAATTTACAGATCTTTGGTCAGACAAGATTAACAAACAAAAAAAAAGAAAAGAAAAGAGAAGAGATGGTTTATGATGAACAAACATAAAAAGAAAAGAAAGGAGAAGAGATGATTTAACATGAACAAACATAACAAAGGAGAAGAGAAAGAGATGAGTTGAATTTTGTTTGGGATTTTTGAGAGAGAGATCTGACCTTGTTGGAGTTGTTGGAGGAGAGGAGGAAAGGAGGAGGGCCGAGGATGAGGTCAGCGCTGCAAGGGTGCACCTGGACCCTCCTCGGCCGCGGCGCGCACAGAACCGCCGCCTCCCTGCCGGAGTTCGACGCCGCCGCCGCCGACGACTCAACGAACAGCCTCTTCATCGCCCCGGTCGGCATCTCCTCTCTCTCTCTCTCTCTCTCTCTCTCTCTCTCTCTAAAGATCCAAGAACAACAAAAAATCCCTCGTTTTGAAGCTAGTATCGATCACTACCTATATCTGTCTACCTATCAATCTCTCTCTCCTCCGCGGCCTCCTCTTGCCAAGTCGCCTCTGGGTGATAAATTTAGGGCGACGAGGTGAAGCAACGGAGGAGAGGAGATGGAGGAGGAGGAATAAGAAGAAGATCAAGATTTGGCCTTTGCCTCTTCTCTCTCTCTCTATATGGCTTGGCTTTTGGTTGGTTTGGAACCAAGAACGCAAATGCGGTGCTGACCGCCTCCACCACCACAAATATACCACCCAACCATCCGCCTCGACCTGCTTGGCTTTGCCTTAGCTAGCTGGACTACGTCTCTCTCAGAGCAAGTTTAATTAATAGTATTTGGCTTCAATTTATCTGTAGTCAATCTAATAACTTATTTATACAATAGTTACATATTATACTATTAATATCTAGTCTCACCTGTTATACATACACTGTGTCTTAAATTCTGTGCTACAGCTGGCTACAAATCTATAGCTCGCTGCTCTTATCTCTCTTTATTTATCTCCTTAAAATATATTTGCAGCTGGCTTATAACTGCTATTGTACCTGCTCTCATCTCATCTCACACGCTCTTTAGTTTCTTTTCTTTTCTTGCAATTATTATTTGGTTATTACTCCCTCTCATTTTTTTTAATATATATGACACCATTAACTTTGTTAGTAACGTTAGATTATTTATTTTATTAAATTATTTTGCAAATATAAAAATATTTATACCATACTTAAAAAAATATTTAATGATAATTTAGGCCATAATAAAATAAATAATAATTATATATTTTGTAATAAGATGAATGATCAATCGCATATATTAAAAAAGAGTGATCAATTGATCATTTATTAAATCTGTTTACTTCACCACCGCCTCTGGGCTAAACAAATGGTTTACCACCACAAGGACAGGTCTACGAGACCAAAATATCCTCGGCTTCTTTAAAGTTGAGCTATTTGTGATTTGTGTGCGCCGTGCCGACCACACACGCTTTCTCTTGCCTTTTTGCCATCACCCGTTTTAGACAGTACTACTAGTAGTAAAAAGTCCAATATTTACCGTCCCACTAAGGTCGTGTTTAGTTTCAGGAAAATAAAATTAACGTATACGGATACACATTTGAAGTGTTAAATATAGACTAATAATAAAATAAATTACAGATTCTAACTATAAACTGCGAGATAAATCTTTTGAGCCTAATTAATCCATCATTAGCACATGTGGAGTATTGTAGCATTTATTGCTAATCATGTACTAATTAGGCTCAAAAGATTCATCTCGAGATTTACAGTCGGACTGTGCAATTAGTTTTTCTTTTTATCCATACTTGATGCTCCATACATACATGTGTCCAAATATTTGATGTAACAGAAAAGTTGAAAGTTTAAAGAAAAAAAGTTGAAATCTAAACACAGCCTAATAAAAAAAATGATCAGTCAGCTTGTAGTACATGTCTTCCCTTTTTATATAACACACTTAAAAGAAAAAAGGAGAAAATTAGTACGAACACAACACCGTTTGTGTATTGAAAGATTCAGCTGCCGCACCGCATCGGCGTCACATGCAGCTTGGATTGGCTGTCTCCTGATTGTCCCTTGAAACTAGAACCCTGATTTTTCTTTTTTTTCTCTGGTGTAGAAGTACTAAATAATGATAATGAAGATTAAGTCGACACATATTAAAAAAGAAAGTCATTAGCATATAGTTAATTAATTTTTAATTATTATAAACTTAGCAAACGAGTATATTTGATATTTTAGAGTAAATTCTATATAAAAAGTATTCTCACAAAATATACTGTTTAGTAGTTTGGTAAACGTGAAAATCGAGATAAAGCCTAAATCCTAAGCTCCGTTTAGTTCCCCAATTTTTTTTCCCAAAAACAGCACATCGAATCTTTAGACACATGCATGAAGCATTAAATATAGATTAAAAGAAAAACTAATGGCACGGTTAGGGGATCTTTTGAGCCTAATTAGTCCATGATTAGCCATAAGTGCTACAGTACCCACATGTGCTAATGACGGATTAATTAGGCTCAAAAGATTGTCTCGCTGTTTCCAGGCGAGTTATGAAATTATTTTTTCATTCGTGTCCGAAAAACCTTTCCGACATCCGATCAAACATATGATGTGACACCAAAAATTTTCATTTCGCAAACTAAACATGCCCTTAATAAATAAAAAAAGACAAAACCTAAGTTGCTGCGACTCTCAAGAATTAATCGACATCGTTTATTATAAAATACTCCCTCTGTCCCATAATAAAAGGATTTTGAGTTTTTGCTTGTAACATTTGATCACTCGTCTTATTCAATTTTTTTGAAATTATTATTTATTTTATTTATGACTTATTTATTATCTACCATACTTTAAACACAACTTTTTATTTTTTATATTTATAAAAGAATTTAAATAAGACGAAGGGTGAAACGTTATAATTAAAAACTCAAAATCCCTAATACTGTCTGTCGGAGAGAGCAGAAGAAAAGAAAGAAAAAGGAATTAATAGTGTTTTGTTTGCTGGTATCGAGGCGCCTCGGATCTGACGCCCCACATGGCAGCCTGCCTCCGGATCTTGCTTGCCCTCCCACGCCCTGACACGCACCACGCACCGACCACCTCCCCCCGGCCCCACCGCCAACGCAGATATTTCCTCCCGCCAAATTACCAAACTACCCCTCTCATCTAGCAACCGTCGGATCGGTGCTGGACGGCGCAGATCTATCTGACTCTCCCTGGGAGCGGTGGTGTTTGCTGGTGGGCCTCTCGTTCGCGTGGGCTTCAGGCCCATGTGAATTATTATTATCATCATCAATCCATTGATTTTCTTCTCTTTTTTTTGGTTGGGGATGACTTTTCTGCTCGCTTAAGCAAGCGATCCACACCATCGCGCCACGTGAAACAGAAAAGGCTACAGCACCGCTTGCTGCTATTGCTTCGGCTTTGCGGGTGCGACGAAATGCACCAACTAACCCTCACCTAACATAACGTTCAGCTATCATTAAGTCACTAGTTAATTATAGGAGTACTCAACTTCTAGTTATGGTACGACTAATACTAGTGATTGATTAATTAGGGACAAGTACGTCTGGCCTGCCATGCGTGTGGGCCTCGAAGCCCATCTTGAAGGGAGCGTGGGCTTCACAGATTGGGCTTACAGATTAAATTAGGCTGTGTTCGTTGGAGTGAGTTAGCACATAATTAATTAAGTATTAGCAATTTTAATATGATTATTTAAATCAAGTTTCATATAGAATCCTTTTTAAAAAATACACCGTTTAACTGTTTGGAAACGAAGGGTTGGGTTGAGAAAGCTAACAGAAGAAACAGCCTTGACCTCCTAAATTTTTAGCCGGTGAGAATCACTGAATCAGGTGGCGGTGGTTCAATCCAAATAAACACTTCGAGCCATGTTTGGACCAATCCTAATTAACTTCATCACATTTGACCAATGTTTTAAATAGCGGGTTAAGGCATTTAGCGGTTAGCTTCTCAAACAGTTATAGCGGCAGCTATAGCAGGCTAAATGGAGCTATAGCGGCTAAATTGTACATGAGAGCAAATAGCTAGAACCCTTGTTAAACAGCTATAGTGGGAGATAGCAGTAGCTATAGCGGGAGATTTAAAACCCTGCATTTGACAATTTAATTTAAACAATTATATTAGCACCCCGCTCGTTGTCTTTATACAATTATTCATACTCCGACTGTCACAAAATACAAGAGCTCATAATTTAAGAAAAAATCAACTTTTAACTGATAATTAAATTGACGGTATATATGTTTAATGTCAGGCATGTAATATCATTAAATTCATATTCCATATTACTTTTTGCACAATGTTAGTTTCATAGTTATTTGACAAATATATTATGAAAGAAATTAATGGTCAAACCATAATGTTGAAAACCACGCAGAAAGCAAGTACACCTTATATCTTGAGATGGAGAAAGGCGTATAAGCTTTAACGTGATCTCCAACATTATACTTTGACCATTAATCTCTTTGATAACATAATACCAACAACTATAAGATTAACATAATACAAAATACAAAAGTATTGCCAAATACAAATCTAATAGTGTAACACACGAAACACTAAACATATATAGTTATCAGTTAAGAACAAAAATGTTGATATTTCCTAAGATCAAAAATGTCCTGTATTTTGTGATGGAATGTAGTTTTGAGCTAATATCTAAACATTTGTGATTGGAAATGACCGCCGGTAAGGTCAGTATAGCTGTAGCTCTGTTGTTCATAGCGCCGGTCATCGCGGTGACCATGCTGCCGGCGGCGTACCCCGGCTGCATCGACGTCTGTTGAAGTCCTGAGCTACCTACAGCGAAATGTTGTTGATTAGCAACTGATTATGTAAACACAGAATTGCAGCACTAAAACTTTGTCGTATGGAACAAGAATATTACGAGAAATGCCCCCGCGTCGTCCTCCCCCAAAGGCGACACGGGAGGCGGAAACCGCCGGCGTCACCCGCTCCTCCCCCCTCCTCCCTCCACCGCCTCGCCGCCACCCGAGCAGCCGACGGCAAAGCCGCGTGGCCGCAAGGACGGCGGCGGCGGGGCTTCACCCTCGTCTTCGTCTCCCTCTCCCGTTGCGGTGGGGGGCCGCGCGCGGGACGGCGAAGACCGCCCAGATCTGGGCCGCCGCGGCCGGATCTGGTGGCGGGTCGGTGTGAGGTGGCGGCAACATTTGGTGGTGGTGGCGGCGGGGATTGAAGGTGGCGGGGTGGCGGCGGCAGTTGGTGGCGTCTGGCGCCGGGGAAGGCGACGACGGTGGCGGGGGAGAGGGCGACGGCGACAGGGATGGCGTGCGTGCTGGTGGCGTGCTGCTTCTCTTGCTGGGGGCGTCAGCGGCGGGGTTGGAGATGGCGGCAAGGATGGAGGTGGCGGCGAGGCTGGAGACGGAGGCCGGATCTGGCGGTGAGGCTGGCATCGGCGACCAGATCCAGGTGCTGGAGATGGTTTTGCCCCGGTGGCGATCGCGACGGCAGCGGAGAGCTCGGTGACGGCGTTGGGGCGGTTGCGTTGGCGGTGCCGGCGGTTTGCGACGACGACTGCTGGCATCGGTGGTTGGTGACAGCGGCATCGGCGACGGCGGCCGACTCGGCCGTGACTGAGGAGACGGTGGCGACGTCGAAGGATGCGGCAGTGGAGGCGGGGAAGGAGTTGGGTGTGAGGTGACGGCGGCGACGGTGAGGTGGTGACCGTGACGGTGGTGGGAGGAGGCATGGCGGCCTCGGACGACTTGCTGAGGGCGTGGCAGACGGCTGCATCGGCCGGCGCAGCATCGTTTGGAGGAGGGGTCGGAGACCGGCTGGACGCAGAGTGGCGTAGTCAATGGCAGCGGAGGCCGGCTCGGCATGAGAGGCGCGGGCGGCGGAGATGGAGGCCGGCTTGGCGCGAGAGGCGCAG
Source organism: Oryza glaberrima (assembly GCF_000147395.1). Classification (NCBI taxonomy): domain Eukaryota; kingdom Viridiplantae; phylum Streptophyta; class Magnoliopsida; order Poales; family Poaceae; genus Oryza; species Oryza glaberrima. Next base: position 37,472,978 of record NC_068326.1, on the reverse strand, counting down.
CCGATGGAGGGAGGCCGGATTGGCGTGAGAGGCGCGTCCGGTGGAGGAGGCCGTCTTGGCGCAAGAGGCGCGGCCGGCGGTGGAAGAGGCGACCTCGGTGCGTGGTGGAGCTGCCGGTGGGTGTGGCGCGGTCTTCGGCGCACAAAGGCTGGCCGGCGGGGGCGTCGGTGCAAGGGCTCCACATGTTGGCAGAGTTTGAGTGGTGGTGGAGCATCGGTACATCAGCCGTAGATTCGCAGGTGGTGAGCGGCGGGTGAAAACCCAGCCCGGCCTTGGCCGGACCGACAACGATGAATTCCCCCTCCTAAGGGCGTTGTCGTGCTGTCTCACCCCTCAAGGGTGATTGCCAGGCGAAAGCCCAGTCTTGGCTCCTTTGAGCCCTGATGGACGGCGGCGGCGGTCTTCCGTCGCTTCTCTTCTTGAAGACATCATTTTGGCACCCCGTTGCTGTAGGGCGATCTCGTCTGTGTTCCTTTGTTGGTCTAGCGGCGGCCGGTCACGCTTAGCGGCGGCCGGTCCGGTGCTAACCTTCTCCTGGTCGTGTGTGTTGGCGCTGCCGGTGTGTGGGTGGTGGTATATTTTTTTCTTTCTCTTGGTTATGACCCTCCAGGGTTGTAATCTTGTAATTTTTTCCTGCTCTATCAATAGAACTTCGCATCGTCCCGTGCGAGTCGTTCAAAAAAAAAAACTTTGTTGGTATGTTTGGGCATAGTCAGCCTTGTGAGCTATGTTGTACATGTAATAGCAGAAGAAATATATAAAATACAAATAGGACTGAAAAATTAACCGTACCTAAAACTCGAGACATAGAAGATTTCTCCATTCATCTGTACAAAGCTTGTTTCAGATAATCAGATGCAAGCTATCACCCTGTCGTCCATAGTTAACAAAAAGGAAAGAAATGTTCAGTGGCACTGGCTACAAGCGCCTAGAGTAACCAGAACCTGAACACTTCTTGCATAGTATTAACCCTGCATGAAAAACGCAGTCAAGAGAGGACAGAGGGCATGCACATTTCATACATAACTTCGTATACGGTTTGCAAATTTGTATCAGTCCTAAGCTAGGATATGCAGGGCAAAATAATTAATCCTCAAACTTGTAGATTTTTAGAATAAAGAGGATGCGGCTATGCATTCATAAACCAAGGATCATGAAATGAAGAAGATAACCTGCTCCTTTGCATACACGGCACTCGACTACTCCATTTTCAACCTTCATCTTGCCGTCGTTGCAAAAGACACACTTTGTGCCTCCTAAGGTACCAAAATAGAAGAACCATCAGCAAACTATGCATGCACAAGACGCTTCTGAATTGTGCAAAATACTTGGTGTATGTGATGACTGATGAATGAACATTCATGTCAATAAGTGAAACATGCATGCTCATATATTGACTAATTTCTTTAATTATAACGAACTTCGAATGGCATTCCCACAAGTTCAGACCCAGTATTCATGTTCTTGCCATGTTGTGACAGTTTCAGAAAATTATCATGAGAAGATCAGAACAAAGACGATGAAAATAACAAGGAGAATTTGTAAATGAGATATACCATTCCCGGCGCACCTTTCGCACGGCACCGGATCACCCTGAAACAAACAAACAAACACGAAAAGAAAAAGAAAAATTGCAGCAAAGCACATGGTTTGGCTAACGATATAGTATATATATATATAGAGAGAGAAAATTCAGAGCAGACAGCGCGAGCGAGCGGGCGACAACCTTGAGGCCGAGGACGAGGGAGAGGGAGACGGCGGAGACGACGGCGGCGGAGATGAGGAGCGTCTGCGTGTCGAAGGGCCTCATCAGCACGTCGCCGCCGTAACCGTAGGCGGCGGCCGCGGCGACGGAGCGAGGGCGGGGAGGAGACGACGGGGCGGGAGACGCCAGTGGGGCGCTGGGCTGGGGCCGCCGCCTGGAGGGGAAGTAGGAGGAGAGTAGGGAGGAGTAGGAGGCGGCGGCGGCAGGGCAGAGGAGGGACGCCATGGGAGTGGAGTGGCTGCGGCTGAGCGAGCGAGAAGAGTGATCGATCGGGGGAGACGACGGGATAGCGTTATCGATTTGGGTTTTTTTTTTTTTTTTTCGCAGAAAGGCTCTCGTTTCCAGGAAATTACTGCACAGTACTACTCCGGGTGAGCTGATTCCATCCAAATTTTGACATTTTAACTATTTGCAAAAACTAATTATACGAATGAACTGTGGTCAAAACTTATTTAAAAATAACCTTTTTATTCAGCGCCAAATCACATGGCGCTGAACTTAGACACATCAATGCCACGTCAATTGGCTTTTGTCGGTGATATGGGCCGGGGGTATCACGTCTAGAGGGAGGAGGCCGCCCTTAAACCCACGTGGCTCTCCCCGAGGGGGGTCGAGCCCAGGGTGTTGTGGCGGCTGCCCCCTCCCAGCTTGGGGTCGGGCCGCCCCCAAACCCACGTGGCTCCCCGCGAGGGGGGATCAAGCCCGGGTTGGAGCCCCCTCCCAGCTAGAGGGAGGAGGCCGCCCTCAAACCCACGTGGCTTCCCCTCCCAGCTTGGGGTTGGGCCGCCCCCAAACCCACGTGGGGTGGCGCGACGGCTACCCCCTCCAAGCTAGTGGGAGGAGGCCGCCCTTGCTTGGGGTCGAGCTGCTCCGACCCCCACCACATATCAGCCCACGTGTACAGGGTTAGGTTGGCACGCCTAACGCCCACCTAACTGCATTTAAAGCGGTCTATGCAACCGCGCCATGCCGCATTTAATACGGCGTGCTGCGCATCTGACCGGTCTGTGACCGGTTGAATGACCGATGGGACGGCGACTGTGTACCCCCGCCCTGTCAGTGTGTCAGGCGGCAAGCGGCGTGCTCCGTCCCGTCCCATCATAATGATGAGGGGCTTCACAGCCTCTTACCTCGGTCAGAGCTGATCCAACCACTCTGAACTGACCCGGGTTCCCGTTTTCTGGTGTGAACGAGAACTCGGAAGTCCTCATTCATTAAATGGCGAATGACAAGGGCGCCCTGCATGATTTGATGGGCCCCGCGCAGCAACCGACGTGTAGATAGCTTCTGGGCTAAGGCACAAGATATGTAATTAATATAGAGAATATTTTCCCTTCTCCCTAGGTAGCACTCGCAGCACATGTGGTATCCCCTTAGAGTATAAAAGGAGAACCATGCCTAGTGAGGAAGGGGGATCGGACTGAGGATCCCTGAGCCAAAGCTTGTCTAACCCTAGCTTGCATACCAGGGATTCAGGGACTTTCTAAGCACAGAAGAATCATACACACAGGAGTAGGGTATTACGCTTCATAGCGGCCCGAACCTGTATAAACCTCTTTTGTCTCATCGTCCTGGAGGGGCCTCCGAGATCAAGATCACACACGGTTTCGCTCACCAAATCCTTGAATCTCACCCGCTGCCCCCGGCCGAACTTACAAAGGGGGGCCTCACGGTTCCCTGGTGAAGGAGTTCATTCTCCGACAGCGTTGAATGCCGTGCCACCGTGGATGGGAGTCTGAGTCGGCGTGCCAGCGTGCATTCAGCGCCACGCTATTTGGTGCTGAGGTGTCTAAATCCAGCGCCACGCTATTTGACGCTGAACAAAAGGGTCATTTTTTAAATAAGTTTTGGCCACGATTCATTTGTATATTTAGTTTTTGCAAAATGGTCAAATTGTCAAAATTTGTGCTGATTCCACCACAAGAAACTGTCATGTTCACGGGAGGTTCTAGCAGTTGAAGATTCTCCTAAAATTACAGCTGCTAGAAGCTCTCTTAAAAAGTTTAAATTTTCACTTGTAGTTGTAGAATCAAGAAAATGAACCAGAAGCTAAAAGTTGGGTTTTCCAGCTTCTTAACATTCTCACCACTTGCTTCTCAGAATTTTAAGCTACTCCAAACAAAGCACTAATCAGTTAATTTACACTCACTTTATATTGTCAATGTTGATGATATCATCATAATCTCATTATAAAAGTATTTAAATTAGTTATCATTTCTCTGGATATTCAGACTTAATTCAGGGTGGACAGGTTATACCATAAAGAACTTATCCGGTTGAGCAACGCTCGGTTTTGTATTATCGGTATTGATATTATGATATCGTCGTAATCTCATTACAAAGTATTTGAATTAGTTGTCATTTCTTTGAATTACTATGTTAAATCAACAATGTAAACATGATTGTGGCTTGTTTTTCGTTGTGAGACATTCTTTTCCGAGGATTTATTCCGATAATTATTTTTTAAAAAATTATTTCTCAGTGTTTCAGTAGTACTGGTTATCGTTTTCGGCTTTACTGCTCCGGTTTCATTTCTAAGGGGAAAATTGTGGATAGTTTGAGCATTTTTCAAAGGGAAAAGTCCATTTTACACCCTCGAACTCTTATGCTTGTCTAAAATACACCCCCGAACTATAAAACCGGGTATAATACACCCTTAAACTGTCAATACCGGACAATTAACCCCCCGGGCTGTTTTTACCGTGGTTTTTGCCACGTCAGTACACAAGGTAATATGGGCCAATCCCATACTCTGTTCGTTCTTCTCTCCCTCCTTGATCGTTCTTCTCTTCCTCACGATCGCTGGCGGCGGCGCGAAGCTGCTGCGAGGGCGGCGGTGCTGCAAAGGTTGAAAATGAAAACATTTTATGTTTTTGTAAATGGAACCTGGTAGATTGAAAAAAAAAAGAGAGTTGAAAAGAATGCATCACTTTTGAGCATTTGATGTATATACTTTGTTCCTCGAAATTTGCACAGAGGAATCGGCCACTAAACTATCCTGCTTAGCCTCAAGAAGATCGGCCCTCTTACGGCAAAGCACACACATGCAAACAACCATCATCAATCGTCTCAAACACAATCAATCTTCCAAAGCACGATAAAAAATTCCTGTCCTTCCACAGATCAACAACGGGCACCGCCTTTCCTCTCAGATCGAACAACTCCACCCCCTGCAGAGATTTCGCGAGCTCTTCCACCGGCGCCGCAGCTGCCTCCCCGGTCGTCCCTGCAAATATCATCGCACATATCAGCGGTTCAGCACCATGCACGCAAGGGGAAGGAGGAGCGGGGCCTGGAGGCTTACCGACGGCCTCGGGCTTTGCGGCTGCTACTGGCGCAACAGAGAAGCGGAGGCGGCGCGGGTGGAGGAGGGAGCCGCACTGGCCCCTCGCGCGGAGGAGACTCAACGGCGCAGCCGGTCGCGAGCTAGTGGCAGCCACGTGAGGAACAGGGAGCCGTCGTCGCCGCCGCCGCCAGCGGTCGTGAGGAAGAGAAGAACGAACATGGGAGGGAGAGAAGAACGAACAGAGTATGGGCTTGGCCCCTATTACCTTGTGTGCTGACGTGGTGAGGGTTGACGTGGCATCCGACGTGGCAAAAACCATGGTAAAAACAACCCGGGGGGTTAAGTGTCCGGTATTGACAGTTCAAGGGTGTAATATACCCGGTTTTGTAGTTTGGGGGTGTATTTTAGACAAGCATAAGAGTTCAAGGGTGTAAAATGGACTTTTCGCTTTTTCAAAACGTTTCCATCCCTACCCGTATGTCAACCGAAAAAAAAAGAGTGGAGATGTACGATGGACTGTATGCTAGAAAATTTGATAATTCCTCTAAAAGAAATTAGCTTGCAAATAGTGGTTAGGAGTATTTATGCCCTCTTTGGCACAACCCTGGATCTAATATTTCTTAGAGCTGGATATTCCTAGCTCCACAAATATGTGGATCTATATTTATGATTATGTTAATAATATTTACATTTCATATGAAATTTAAAATTTTAAACCACTATGATTTTAACATACAAACTACGAATCAATCCATGTCAAACATGGCCTTAGGTCCTGTTTAGTTCACACCATAATTTCCCAAACTTCTAACTTTCCATCACATCACATCATATCACATCTAAAACTTTTCTACTCACTTAAACTCTTAATTTTTTTTCAAACTACCAACTTTCCCTAAACTTCTCCCTAATTTTAAAAACTAAACACAGCCTTAGTTTGTGAAAATCGTAAACGTGATGTGCATAGGCCGTCATGCTGTAACTTGTTTGCGTGAGTAACCTCCCAAATTACTGGTGAGAATCAGGTAGTTCCCGCTGCCGAGCGGTGGTCAAATCCAATCCTGATAAACTCGTCAAGTTAATCTCCTCCAAACAGCGACCTAACTTGCTAACATTGCCAGCTTAAATTATATCATGACACAGTTGTTGTGGTGCGCTAATTATACTCGTTTTCAGCTAAATATCAGAGATCATCATTGGGAAATTAATGGCCGCAGGCAAGGTTGGCATAGCTGCGGCGCTGTTGGTGATTGCAGCGACCATGCTGCCGGCGGCGGCGAGCGGCGACAGGGTTGTGGCGGCGCCGGCGTCGACGGGCGGCGCCGGCGGCGGCGAGGCGGACCAGTGCGTGAGCAGGTGCGTCGGCGAGATGCAGGCGTGCGAGGCCGAGGCGGCGTCCCGGTGCGCGGCCACGTTGTCGCGGCGCGGCGGCCCGTGCGGCGGCTGCGAAAACGAGTACCTCGGCTGCATCGACATCTGCTGAGCTAACCTACTAGTACTAATTAGTGTAATTTAATTACGATTAGTGAAATGTTGTTAGCAATTGATTATAGATTGCAAATTCAATTACAGGAGTATAATTACTTTTGCCAGATCCAGATGTGTGCGATGTGAGCCTTGTGTCTATATCGATCGGAAACTGTGGCGCCATTTGCATGACACCGACGGACGCCTAGTATAAGTTCAGTGCGTTGAGGTTGAAGAAGAAAATTGGGATGGATATAAAATAGGCCCATCAAGAATAATTTTGGGCCCACCTCCAAATGTTGAATTTTTTGTACCTGACGGTTTGGGGGGGATGAGTCTCCTCTAACTTACGTTAGAGGGACTTTGTCACTGACATGTGGGACCCACAAAGGTTGGGCCTACACGTCAATGACCCACGTCCCTCTGACTTTACGTCAGAGGAGCGCGATCCGTTTTGGGGCTATAGTGGATCGGTTTTGTTCAATTTCGCATGCACCCCCTTAATTTATTCAACGAATTCGACGAAAGGTCAAACATACTTCAGGCCTCATCTTTTCACTTATACTTATGTTTATCAATCAAAATTTGAATTTTCAACCGTAAATTTAAAGCTGATTTTGAGGTTTTTTCATCAAAGTTTATTTTTCAGCTTTTGCTTTTAGATTGCTAAGAACATGTATATAAAAGTAATATTTACAAATTATTTTTCGTTTGTAAATTTGCCGTTTCGCTTATTATGATGGCTCCATTCAATTCTATGAATCAACACCGATCTGATATAAAATTCAGTTAATTTGTGTTCAGATCGAAGAATAGTGGTTAATTTAGGAAGCATAGGTCCATTCCGAATTAGCCTTGAGCTGGAATTGCAAGTCCGTCAAGGCTGTCTCTTGCTTCTCTCTCCTCGCTCTCCGGACTTCGCCATCGCTCACATCGGCCAAGGGGCACAACTTGTGAATCTTGTAGTTGTAGAGACGCACCCAGGTTCAGCTTCCAAGTACTGCATATAATGCTTCTGAATTTTCGTAGGTAGTCGGGTAACATGTACTAGCCATCTAGTCGGGCGTTGCGTGACTTTGGATACCCATTTTAAACCCCCTATATAAGAAAACTCTTATGCTGAAAATGTTATAATAGGTTGGTTTGTTTTGAATTTTGATCATTAAGCGTCATTGATGGATTACCTAACTTGATAAGCATATGGCCTCAACTTTACGTTCAAAATTTTATTACACAATTGATGTTGTAATGTACAATTCCATGTTCAACATAAACTCAAAACAATCCTATATCCCATCTATCTATTCACATGGGAAAACATATTTGTGCTGCTTGTAGCCAATATGCTGCTTCCTTTGTTTCATATTATAAGACTTTCTAGCATTGCCCATATTCATATAGATGTCAATGAATTTAAATACCTATATATGTCTAGATTCATTGACATATATATGAATGTGGGCAATGCTAGAAAGTCTTATAATATGAGACGGGGGGAGTACTGTTTAAGTAAATATAACAATGACTATAAATCATCTTTTACTAATTTAGGAAAATAATAATAGGAAAATATTACTGTAACACTTATTCCTTTAGCTAGGAAGTTCTTCAAAGCCTTATCATGACTTGTAGATTCAGACCATCCTGTACCAGTGTTATATCAAGTTCATATTATATTATACTACCTCCGTCCCAAAATAAGTGTAGTCGTGGATATCCGTGCCCAACGTTTGACCATCCGTCTTATTTAAAAAATTTGTAAAAAAATTTAAAAATATTTAGTCACACATAAAGTACTATTCATGTTTTATCATCTAATAGCAATAAAAATACCAATCATAAAAAATTTTCAAATAAGACGAATGGTCAAACGTTAAACGTGAATAAAACTGCACTTATTTTGGGACAGAGGAAGTATATGCATAGCACAGAGCTCATCATCTTCCCTTTTGAAGGAGATAAAGCCGAAAGTAGTTAAGATTTAGAACATTAATATGTCATATATAATCTGAGATGAATTGGATTATACTTGACTTCTATTAGGACTGTCCTTAAGACACCCATCAATGAAAAAAACATTTTTTATATAATGATTAAAAACCCATATTGTGAATGAAGCATTTAACTATGCACATTCCAACTATTTAGAAAGGCGGAGTATTTATGCTCAGAAATTCTGAAGGTTGGCATGCAGGTCATGTAGTCATCAGATAGAATTCAGTGACAGGGGAAACAACCATTTTTGATCAGCATATTGCAGCCATGGTACCATCAGAGTATTTTGACTGATGTTTGAGATTACTGCTGATATGAAACCAAATGAACCTAGCTAAAAATTAACTGTTTTAATCTGAACAACTTCAAAATTTGTTGCAACTGCAATGACAAAATTACATGATATTTTATCTGAGCTTTCCTTGGTTATATTATGAGTATCATGAGACATCCAATAGGTGTGGTTAAACATATGAACAATTTGAGCAAGGTAGCTGTGAGGAAATGTAAAAGAAAATGCAGAGACAATGATTTGGTACCGTAGCTAATGTTTGCCTAATTTCAGAATATATGTATGGATTGAAAAGCTACTGAATCAATTGCGAATAAAATCACATATCTGGTTATTTCGGAAGAGGATCTTTGACAACTCTCGTCATTGATGGAGACAAAGAATCAACGAACCAGCGTACCTCAGCTTCTAGCTTCTTGGGTCCAGTTATATCAAGGAATCAAGATCGTGTAATTCACTCAGCTTTTTGGCAATCAACAGGAACATCTCTAGTTTGCTATATGCCCTAGAGCTCACCGGCGAGGCGGTGCGTCTCCTCGGAGATGTGGTAGAAGCTAGCGCCCCATTTCATGGCGGCGAGCGGGCCGGGCGGCCTCCTGCCGCAGCGGGATTCGGTGGCTAGACCGATCTGTGGGTGGAGGACGGGGACGAGGTAGTGGAGACAGAGGCGGCATTGGTAGAGGGGAAGAGGAGGAGGAAGTGGTGGCAGGTAGAGGCGGATGAGGAACTTGCGCCAGCGACGTGGATATGGAGGGGGCGAGTGGGCGCGGTGGAGGAGGAGGGTGGAAGTGGAGGTGGAGGAGGTGACGGCAATGGGGAGGTGGCGATGGAAGCGAGGAGATGGGCAGGCGGCGGAGGCAACGATGGATTTTTTTCTTTTTCTTTTTCGGACCTTTTCACCTGCTCGGTGATTCTTCTTTTTTATACAGCACGACGGCTTCTCCTATTCGCGACGTCTCGGCTGGACCATGGACCGTTGGCCACTGGAGCATTCTACCATGGTCTAGATTTTTTTTTCACTCAACTTTACTACTTCACATCTGATGGCTGGTGTTGAATTCATTGTGCATCCAACGGTCATTATTAAATTGATGACGTGGTGCAATGAGGTGACGAAAAACTTTACTTTTTTCACTACTTTAGATCTGTCGGCAGGAGTCCCAGATATGTATACTTGAGCTGGATTAGTTGGGTTTTGGATGGAGTAACTTTCTGCAGACTGCAACATTCTGAATCTAACTTTTTGAACGAACAAAATTCTGAATCTAACATATTCAGAGACTGACACACGTAGCAGCACAAAAGAGATGCGAACAAACTTGGACTGTTAACATGTCAACGCATAAAACTGAAAAAAAAAACCTGTCAAAATGCATAATAAATAAAACTGAAAAAAAAAAGAATAAATGTTGAGAGTGGGATTTGAACCCACGCCCTTTCGGACCAGAACCTTAATCTGGCGCCTTAGACCAACTCGGCCATCTCAACTTTTGGCTCTGTCATCCGAACAAAGTTATAAGAAATCATATAATAATAACCAAGACTTGATGCCTCAGTAGTTTAGTTAAACTAATTTGAATTTGTTAGTACAGTTTGCATTTCAAATTGTTCCAATTTGGACGCCACGGCTGGTTTCAGTTGCTCACGACGCCTCACACACATATTTTGCTTCCTTGCTTGTGACACTAGGGCACAAAACTCCCAACACTCAAACGACACTTCACGCATCTCTCCTGAAATCTTGCACCCCCCAACTCTGCATCCGTCGCGTATAAAATGCAGACCAAACCCCAGCTCAACTCTGCATCATCATCATCAGCTCGATAGAAAAAGAAAGAAATTAAAAAGAAAATCACGGCGCGTGAGCTTGCAGAGACAGCAATGGTGAGAGTTGGTGCCGCCGCGGCGGTGCTCGTGCTGGCGGCGGCGGCGGCGGCCATGGCCGCCGAGCCGCCCACCGATGACGGCGCGGTCCGGGTGGCGGCGGGGCTGACGAAGTGCGTGTCCGGGTGCGGTAGCAAGGTGACCTCCTGCTTGCTCGGCTGCTACGGCGGCGGCGGCGGCGCCGCCGCCGCCGCGACGGCGATGCCGTTCTGCGTCATCGGCTGCACCAGCGACGTCTTGTCCTGCGCCACCGGCTGCTCCACCTCGCTCTGATTAAGTACTAATGAAGTAATTAACCGCGCTAATTAATAATAAATCGCACCTACGTATGCCACATGTGGACTCGCTTGACTAATGAAATACTGCCATGCGAATGCGATTAGTGGATTATGAAAAGAGGAAATGTAAGAACTCATGGCTCTCTCTGTGCCATGCCTGTACTGCATTGAAATGAATCCGCATGCAGCCATGAACTGATATACAAATACGACCATGTTACCTGTAATCTCTCCATCATGTGGGGCTTTCATGCTTTAATAACGTGTGATATTGATATTATGTGATTAATTGTATGCATCGTTGGAGTTTCAACTAGTCTACTCTTGCCCTTTCCCTCTATTTTTAAATATATAATGTTGTTGGTTTTCGTATAACATTTGACCATTTCTCTTATTCAAAACTTATGCAAATATACACAAATATAAGTCACGATCAAAGTATCTTTGATGATAAAAACAACAATCTATAATAAAAATAAATAGTACTTACGTAGTTTTTCAGAATGAGATGAATAGGTAATCGCTATATACAAAATTCAACCATGTCATATACTCCCTCTGTTTCCCTTAAAAAAAAACTCCCTCTCTTTCATATTATAAGTAGATTTTGATTTTTTAGTTAAACTTTTTTAGTTTGACCAAGGTTATCAAAATATATTAAATGTTCGTTTTCATTAAACTAATCCGTTTCTTAAACGTTGTTGAATTTTTCTATAAACTTGGTCAAATTTTAACTAGTAAAAAGTCAAAGAGACTTATAATACGAAACGGATGGAGTATTGTTGTATAATGGATGTTGTTCTTAAAAAAAAGGAAAGAAATAAATAAAGAAATGCGAATTAGCAAAAAGAGACCGCCGGGGTCATCGTTTCGCTCGGCATATTTGTAAACGAAAAGTAATTTGTGAATAAAACTTTACATACGTGTTTTTAGCGATCTAAAAGCAAAGGCTGAAAAATAAACTTCCATGAAAACACCTCAAAATCTGCTCTAAATTTAAGGTTAAAATTTCAAATTTTGGCTGATAAGTATAAGCGAAAAAATAAGGCCACGCATGTCGTAGTTGACGTAGGCCCATCCTGAAGAAGCCCAGTACTCCTAGTTGGGCCTTACTGGGCCGGTTGGCGAGAGAGGCCGAGGAGAATGGGCCCTAATGGGTTTAACTCCAAGAAGCAATCGACGCGGCGCCGCCGCCGCCGCCGGAGGAGGAGCGGAGATGGGGAAGAAGGGGAAGGAGGCGGCGCGGGAGCGGCGGGAGCAGCGGCGGCGGGAGGTCACGCTCCTCCGCGCCGTGCCATACGAGCCGCACCAGCGGTGGTGGGACGGCCTCGCTCCGCCGCCGCCGCCGCCGGGGCGCGCGGTGGCGGTGGTGACGGGGGCCAACCGCGGGATCGGCTACGAGGCCGCGCGCCAGCTCGCGACCCACGGCCTCCACGTCGTCCTCACCTCCCGCGACGCCGCGCGCGGAAGGGACGCCGCGGAGCAGATCCGCGCGGCGGCGGGGAAGCCCGGGGTGAGCGTGGAGTGGCGGCAGCTCGACGTGACGGACGCCGCCTCGGTGGAGGGATTCGCGACCTGGGTGGAGCGCACCCATGGCGGCGTCCATGTCCTTGTAAGCGCAGGATTAACTGCTTTGCTTGCTCTCTACTAGGCATAATCTCAATTCGATTTACAATGTCTGCATAATCTCAGGGCGGCCATTTTACACTCATCGGATTATTCGTTTGACTTTTGTGAATAGATAAGGAATTTAATTGAAAAAGGATTGGTGCTTAACTGCCTATGTTCCAATGAACTCTGAATATTTTTACAGTACAAATTGTTAGAGGATGTGCACTTTTTTTTTCTGTTCTATATAGATTTAGGTTGAGAAAAGCCGCGGGGTCTTCTGGCTAGCTCCACAAGGTGGTGGGCTAGACGACCTGGGTTCGAAGCCTCACCCCTTCTAATTATTTGATATTAGGTCATTCCCTAATATTCACGTCTTTTTTTATAGATTTAGGTTGTTCTGCCACACACAGGAGATATGCAATTGGTGCTTTTAGTGGTTGATGATAGTCTGAACTTCTGAAGATAATTTTATAACCCAACTACAGGTTAACAATGCAGGCGTAAACTTCAATAGAGGAGCAGATAACTCTGTTGAATTTGCTGAGCAAGTTATTGAGACAAATTACTTTGGCACAAAACGGATGATTGAAGCCATGATGCCACTAATGATAACTTCTCCTCATGGTGGTCGGATAGTGAATGTAAGCTCGAGGCTTGGTAGAGTCAATGGCAGACGCAATGTAAGTTCCCTCTACAGCTTCTTGTTGGTACATCTTGACCTTCTGGATATGTTCGAATTGCATATACCACAATTTTTCTGCTTTAACGTCTTTGTTTCATTACATTGTCAGAGAATCGGTGATCCAAGCCTAAGAGAGCGACTATTAAATGATGATCACTTATCCGAGGAGTTGATTAATGAAATGGTCATGAAATTCCTCGAACAAACCAAGCAAGATAATTGGTCCTCCGGCAATGAGTGGCCTCAGATGTACACTGACTATTCGATCTCAAAGCTTGCTGTTAATGCTTATACAAGACTCTTGGCAAGGAGGCTGTTGGATAGGCCTGAGGGACAAAAGATCTACATTAACTGTTTCTGTCCTGGCTGGGTAAAGACTGCCATGACTGGTTGGGAAGGGAACATTTCAGCTGAAGAAGGTGCTGATACTGGAGTATGGCTCGCCCTAGTACCCCAGGAGCAAGCTACAATCGGGAAGTTCTTTGCTGAGAGACGTGAGATAAGTTTCTGAGGGGATCACTATTCAAACAGCAAAGTCAATTGCTCAAAAGAAATAAAAAAAAGAATGTCAAAAGAGCCTTATGTTTATAAACTACTTCTACTTTGAGACGTGCTGACATGCTCTATTACAAGGCATTTCATATGCTCATTTACTGGAGGCAGTAAATTACCCATCTCTCAGAATTACTGTTCTGATGAAATTTACTTAATCAGGCCTATGCTAATCTATGAAGGCGAGTGATAACTGTTTAAAAGCAAACCAGATGTTGGCTGCAGGTTGTCAAGATCATTGACATACCACATTAATGGAAGGCCCATGATCTCTAATTTTCCTAATTTATGAGATCATACCAACTGTCTCTCGGTCATGAATGAAGTGGCTGAAAAAGTGGAATGTTCACCAGGACCACTGGGATGGCAATTGGGAAGCATGGCGAGCTGGCAGGTTCCTTGTTGTACCAAAAGGATGACCTGTATTGAACTGCACGTCCTATCAAAGATCTAGGCTGGATTTCTGGCAACTCCACTATCAAGCCGATCGTGTTGTGATTGCTTTGCAAATTCTTGGTCTTCACTATGCAGCATTGATGTACCAGTAAGTACCATTGCAGACTGAATGAATAGAAGTTTACAGCTGTGATTTCGGCGCATCAAGTAGAGTATAAATGGATTATTTGGACATTTTGGGAGAAGGTTGTAAGCATGTTGAAGATGCCAGAGTCAGTCCTCAATCGGTCAAATAATCTTATCCTCTACAGTTGGAGATGAACACTTGCCATATGGCTGCATAGCACATTCAATCTGTCAGGTCTGAAAATTCTGGAGAAAAGGCCATGAAACAAGACAGCATGATGTTGCCTAGCTGGTGTTAAATGCACCATGCCTCTGTGGGCGCCATCGGTTTCTAGAGAGGATGAGCCAAATTCGTCTTGTTTTGTAATTTCACTGCTCCCTTCACATGCGTTTGCCTCTGTCTTCCTGAACCATACTACATTGTTGCATTTGCATTTGCATCCTCTGATAGGAGCTGCAGTTGGACTTGTTCATGCATGGAGTAGCTTTGAGATTGTACGTTTTGGTTAGTTGATCGATGTAAGCTGGAGTTGGTGCTAGCTTCTGTTTGAGCTGTTCACATTTCTTCCTTTTCTGGCCCAGGATTAGTACATTTGCTGTATGGCTTTTCGCTAGGCCGTTTGGTACATAGATTAGGCTGTATCTAGCTTCTTGTTCCAGAAAAAGGATTAGTGTTTCACCATCAATCTCGATGCTGTGTCTCAGCAGTATTTTAAATGGTCCACGGCATGCAATGCTTAGTCAGCGAGATGTGTACATCAATTAGCAGAAAAATGCATAGCCAGGTAACTCTTTATAATCGACCTGGGCAAACCAGCGTACGTGCATATGCTAATTTCTGATAAAACTTTGTTATTTCTATATATAACGCATAATAATACTTATACAAATCATCGTAGAAATAACAGTCTTAGTTATTATACCTACTTATAAAATTGTTTGGATAACAGGGCAACCAGTTGAGATGGCCGAGTTGGTCTAAGGCGCCAGATTAAGGTTCTGGTCCGAAAGGGCGTGGGTTCAAATCCCACTCTCAACATTTATTATTTTTTTTTATTTCTTGCTTTCATAAGTCTATATTCGTTTATTATCTTCAGAATTTACTCAAAACATAGTGATCAATATTCTTGTTATATCGATCTTCATCTTAACACTATTCAAAATATCGATCGACCAGTAGTGATCATAATGATCGTTCTATAAAGTCCTATTATTGTCAGGGCAAAAATATTAATTTGCCTCACGATTCCATTAGTTTCATATTCTTGGTACACTGTCAGTATATAATACTCCCTCCGTTTTTAAATATTTGACATCGTTGACTTTTTAGCACATGTTTGACCGTTCGTTTTATTAAAAAAATATGTGAAATATATAAAACTATATGTATATATGAAAGTATATTTAACAATGAATCAAATAATATGAAAAGAATTAATAATTACTTAATTTTTAATAAGATAAATGGTCAAACATGTTTAAAAAAAAGTCAACGTTGTTAAATATTTAGAAACGGAGGGAGTATTTTTTTACTAACTCAAACAGAAATTACAGGTTGATCTTCAATCTTTAGAATCGTATATAATATTTTCGATATGCTAAAAAATATATTCGATGAAATGATGGATGAGCTGTGCTCTCGGCTGTGTCCTGTGCTGCAGTGTGCTCACACTCCACACCTTTAATTGTTCTAGTGGGCCCAGCCATGAGTCTCAGTTCGTCCTTAACTAGAAGCTTTTGGTTTTCAATTTAAGTACCTTGTCACCAAGGTGTAGAGAGCCTCTGCAATGGTTTGGCTAGAAGAAGAATACTACCTGTCTGTTAGAAAGTAGAATCAACGATGAACATAATAAGCCATCAATCAGCAGCAACCATCAGATTATTATAGGACATGATAAAAGTCATGCCTTTTAGCTGTCATTGTTATGATCAAGTCATATCATATCTCCTTTTGCATGGATGCCAGGTATGACTGTCCTCACCGTCATTAACTAAAATTCAGTCTTCTGAATGTGGAGAGGACCTTTTGATTTGCTTACTTCGTTCTAAAATATAACTCCTCCTTTCATTTCAGAATAAGTTTACTTTTATATATAAATATAGACCTATTATATTCAGATTTTGAATTTATTCTGATACAGAGGTAGTAGATTGCCCTTCATGAATTGTCCTAGTTGGTAAGAGGTGGGTGTGATTATTCAGATTCAAGGATTTTAGACATTTTATGATAGTAAACACCTTTGCTACTACTTTATAAAATAGCTATATTTTAGAATAAAATTTGAATACTATCAGTGGTGTAATTTAGAATGGAGGGAGTAGAAACGAGGATGACTGACAGCAGAATGCATGTTGGGGATAGAACGATAGACATGAGTGACGTACACTACTGAGACCTGCAAAATGTAGGCATGCAATAAGTGCATGAATTGTTTCTCTCTCTATGCAAACGGCTCATCTCTCCAAAAACATTTAGTATTATTCTCTTCAAAATGAAAAAAAAAAGAAATTGCAAACGGCTGACGTGTCACTAGCCTCCTCTGTGCTTTGCTCACACCATGAGTCACTAGCAGCAGTAGTAGAGGATAGCTGTAAGCTACACTCACCAGCTGTGCTGCACTTGCACCACTGACCACTGCACGCTAACTCCAAGCTGCTGCTGCTGCTGTTCGATCGATGCAGAATTGCAGATAACTTCTCCCTGATGAGCCTAATCCAAGCATGAAGAAATCAAGAAATCCAAGTCCTGATCAATCCAAAGAAACGCCAGCAACAACTGACCAACCACCATAGAAGAGACCTCGAAGCTAGATGTGCACATTTGTTCATACTCCTACATGTCTTATTTTTTTTTGCGGGGATACTCCTACATGTCATTGTTCAGAAGCAAAAAAGAAAGATGAAAGAATCAAACAAAAGGGCTTGTTTCTTTAAGAACAATCATGATAAAGAAAAGGGAAAAAAACAAAGGTGAAAGAGAAATGGAGGAGATGCTGGTGTGTCATTCTGGTAAGAGAGCTGCCTTTTTCAGCAGGAACAACGTCACCGCACTGTCCTACTACTTGCTAATTAAGATATGCTATTTATTTCTCTCAAATAATTAGCATTGAAGATTAGTGGTAGTTCTTTGAAGAGCTATCAAATGATCTGAGGAGCTAGTGAGCTGTATGAATCATGCAATTAGGCAATTTGGTAACTGACTTTCTTTGTCATCTTACTTGAGGCATGGTCCATGCGAAAGCTAGCAGGCAGCAGCATGAGATAGTCCAACAGTGAGAGATACGGAATTAGAAGCAAACAATTTTGCCAGCAGTAGATGCTACACTAGCAGCAGGAAAATGTGATCCCTGCATGTGAACACTGTCAAATCCATCAAAGATTTAGTAAATATGAATCTTTACTAGTAGCAGTAAACGGTGTAAGGGATGCATGGTGATTAGTTCTTCCAAACAAAGTTTTTAACTCTCTAATCTGGGATTAGAGTCAAGTAATCTGCTGATGTGACCAGAATACAGAAATGTTCAGAAGGGATAATAGTTCAGAGAGAGAGAGAGGTAGGTAGGTCTCTTTCTTTTATCTGATGAGCAGCACCTGTCTGTCTGTCTTCCAGCTTGTTAAGCTCACATCATGTTGGGCTCTTTCCCAGCAATCATTGGCTCGGCTGCTTCTTTTCCATCTCAACCGCTTCTTTCTCCAAATTTCCTTCTTTTTTTTTTCAGATTGGTACAATAGAATAGTGTGAAAAGAGCAATTGGGAGAGAGAGAGATTCATAGGAGTAATATATATCTTGTCCAATAACAAATTTGATGATAAGAATGTAGGTGAAAAGAGTAGACAAATACGGAGAGAAGAATCAAAGAAATTCGCTGCTGCATGCGTCGGCGCAGGTGTCGCCATCTCGACGAATTGTCGCCTTTGGCAAAATCAATCATTGGGAGATCCATCCATCCATACATCCAAGTCAGGTTCGTATATATCAATATATGCTAGTTCATCTCTCATGATACAGAATGCAAAGGCTTAACATAAAGCCGATTTCAGATTGTTTTTTACCTGCAACAGCATCAGCAATGCTCACATTTTTAAGCACATTTTTGCTTGACTCCTGATGCCTACAGCTCAACATTTTGTATATATATATACACACACACTCTCTCTTGCTGGTGTTGGCTTTCCCCCTTTGCCTCCCTCTCTCTCCCCAACTCTCTCCTCCTCACTCTCGGACAATTGACAGTACAGAGGTAGACCCACCTGAAGAACAGGAGGAGAGGAGGTCTCTTGCTGCTTTCTTGCCTCCTTTCTCCTTCTTTGTTCATGGATTCTTGATAGCTTCTGCATGTCAAGAAATGTTTGTGCCTCAATTTGCCTGGTTCTTTCTTTTCTTGATTGATTAGATTTGATTTTGATTCCTTTCTTTGTAGTTCTCCTGAACCAAGTAGGTGTTGCTTCTGCTTCCTTTGATATGATTGGAGCAAGTGGTTGTGAAAGAGGAAGAGATTGAGGGGAGAGAGAGAGAGATTAAGAAGGCGAATTCAAGAACTGATAAGAACAAGTTGGTTGTCTGCATCATGGATTCTGCATTTGATGCTGCCGTTGTGCTTGGATGGAAATGACGCCAAAATACCCGTCCAATCTTCAGGTACGTGTTCTTGGGTCTGAACAGTCACAAATTTGTGGGAATTTTGTTAAAGTTTGCATCTTTGCATTCTCTGTTTTTTTTTCATGATCCGAGATTAGGTAGAATTGCTGTTTATTTTGGAGATCAAGTGTGAACGATTTGATGGTATCAGATTATCTGCATTCATGCATTGATCATGGCTATGGATCACCCTGCATATTCATTATTCTTTATGCTAACCATTTTCACAAATTGGGACTCCTTATCAGATTCCAACATCGTGTTTGCTATGATTTCATAACCAGAAATACAATGCCACATTGTTGAATAAAAAAAAATGGTAGATTTTTATAACTTGCTTCTTACACATAATGAAGCCAACTCCTATGCCTACAGCTTGAAAAGGCTCATGACCCAACTGTCCAAGAGAGACGTGCAGCTCATTCATACTAGTATTTCCTTAATTTAGTAGAAGAGGATCTCTATTTTTATACAATGCTGAAGCCAATAATTTGTTTTCGCATATAGTCATTTTGTCCCCCCCCCCCCCCCTAATTTAGTACAGACCTTTGAATTTGTGAGATTCCTTGTGCTTGTGTAGCATGAGAATTTAGTAGTGTAGAGATGGTTTCTTCAAACATATTTATGGCGCAGAAAATTTCAATTAAAGGGATTGGCATGAAAAAAAAAGCCAAAGGCAATTATTTTATTGCGCAATATTAACTCCGAATGTCCGACAAACCCGCGTTGTTCCATTTGATATAACAGTTGTCCTTCTTTGGGCTTATGTAGTAATGATGGCTTGGTTCATACTACTGATGTCAGCATTGTCTTGCACTTTCCTAATTTACAACTGCTGCTAAAAACCTACAAGAATTAAACATGTCTGATGAACCAAAGAATTGATGAAGGCAACCATATCAGCCATGCATAATTTTATCCCACCCTCCATTAGAACATTAAATAAATATGTCATGTGCTGACAATCAGTCCAGAATTTTGGGGTCAAACATATTATCATTGAAGTAAATCACTTGATCGATCCATCCATCCATCCATCCATACATGGTGCATTTTTTTTGTTAGTGTTCTAAGATTATTTAGTTTATTGTGTAAGGTTGCACTTTTGGTTCAGCAATGTCTGAATTATTGTTCTTATGATCTCAAAGAATGTACTTCTCTTTAGGTTATATGTCTACCATTACAAACTTCATCACTATCACTACAAACATTGACAGTCCATTCTGAAGAAGGGGATTTCATACTAGATGTCAGCAATTCTTGCAGCATCTCTAGCAGGTGCTGCAGGATTCTTGGCATTAGTAGGCGCCGCCATATTTCTTATAGTACTTTTCCTCCGGCACCGCAGAAGAGCTTCAGACTCTTCGGAAAGTAGTTCATCCGGTCCAGCTCAACCAGGTACCGCTTAAAATATCATCTCAAGAGGCTCTGAATTTCAATGATTCTGTTTCTAACTTGACAAACAGCATTCTATATATATACCAGAGCTGCAGGGAGCAAGATGTATGACTCTGGAGGAGCTAAGTTCAGCTACAAGGAACTTCAGCAATGTGAATCTTATTGGACATGGAATGTTTGGAGAGGTTTACAAGGGTTTACTCCAGGATGGCACAATTGTAGCCATTAAAAAGCGACATTCTCCTCCTAGCCATGAATTTATTCATGAGGTGCCAAAATTTTCTCCTTATCCACAGATTCTCTAAAGTAGCCATTGGTTCTAAATTGATATAGTGGTGTAAGCATGCAAGAGGAAAGAAATAAAACTGCTTTCCTTTTCCACTAAAAAAAGTCAAACCATTTTTTCTCCACATAATTCAAAATATTTTAGAAAAAAGAACTTGCAAGACAGTAACCATTTACTCATGAATTGTCCTTTTGTCTGAAGGTTAATTATCTATCGTCGATCCGTCATCGTAACCTTGTAAACCTTTTGGGGTACTGCCAGGAGAATGGAATGCAGATGCTTGTTTACGAGTATGTTCCCAATGGCAGCGTTTCTACGCATTTACATGGTGATTTTTCATTGTGTTTTCCTAACACTGTTACCGTGTTCAACAAGAGCATCATAGGTGCTAATATCATTTTTTTTTTGGTGTCCCACAGGTAGCAGCCATGCTCCAGGTGTAAAGCTAGAATTCAAGCAGAGACTTTCCATTGCTCATGGAGCTGCTAAAGGTCAGTCTCTTCATTTACACCAGCTCTAAACTTTCTTATCCTGGCGAAAATCATAATCAAGAAATTAACATCCATCCATGATGAAAGATAGTATTAGCTGCTCATTTTTGCAGCAGCATAATGATCTTCCTTTTATTCAGGCCTAAATCACCTGCATTCTCTGACACCTCCCACGGTCCATATGAACTTCAAAACGGCCAACGTCCTTGTGGATGAGGATCTCATACCCAAAGTTGCAGATGCCGGCATCCGTGCCCTGCTAGATCGATTAGGCGGTGTAGGCCCTTCATCGAGAACATCTTACGATCCTTTCCTTGATCCCAGGTAAGTCATAAGTTTTTCTTAGAAATTATGTTCAGTGGATAGTACAGAACTATCTGCTTTATTGCTTTGTATGTGGTTCTTGCAAAAGTACCAATTTTTTATCAGCAACCGGTGATTGAGTAGAGTGAAACTTCTTTTTTTCATGACAGAATGAGGGAATCCATAAATTTTTCCATTCAAAGTGATGTATACAGTTTTGGTGTCTTCCTTGTGGAGTTGCTCAGTGGCAAGAGGGCTCTGTCTGATCAAAACATCATTCGATGGGTAAATTCCAACACTTCCAAAGTTTGCAGCTGACACACCCAATTCCTCATTTGTTAGAGGCTTTCCCTGTTCTTGTAATAATCTGTCGACCGTTGTAAAATCCGTACTAAATTTGCAGTTTTGCTGATACGCAGGTGCAGAACTTCCAACAATCAAGTGATATCTCTGCAATTGCAGATAACAGAATGGCCAGTGCCTATACCTCAGAAGGCATGAGAGAATTTCTGCGGTTGACATCGTGGTGCGTGAACCCGACGAGCGAGCATCGCCCATCGATGAACTTGGTGGAGGCGGAGATAAACCGAATTCGCGAGCAAGAGATGAGGATGACCACAATCATGCCAGAAAGCACACCAACTGTGACTCTAGGTAGTCAGCTCTTCACAACATCAGGTTGAAGAAGAACTAGCTAGTTTCCTCTCATCATCAGAGTTATAGACTAGCAATTCCCTTTCCATTTATTATTTCTCTCTCTCTTTTCTTTGGTCTTCATAGTGATTCAGCTGTAACTCAAGTGTACAAAAAAGGAACAGCTGTGAGGTTCCCTTTATTCCTTTTCCTGTACAAGAAAAGAATGATATTTCCTTTTCTTTTACATATTGATAATATTGGAGGCTGATGCCAAAGTTATTCCATTATACTACTATATATATCTATTGAATTAGTGATGTCATTCACAGGATTTTCTCCATTACATTGGGGGGAAAACAAAATACACATGACAGAATTTTCAGTCTCCTTTTGTACCTGGCTGAGAACTTCAGAGTTGAGACTGTCAGAGACATAGAAAGCAGGCCTTACAGTAGATGAGATGATCCATACACACATCATTTCATCTCAAAGTTCTTTATTTTGAAGAGACTCATCTTGCAGCTTTGCCACCCTGCTTTTCTTTGGAGTGGTTCTGATTTTCTGAACTGTTTCTGCAGCTGCATCTAACAAATGTGACCCCCCCATTTCTGAATACCATATCTAAGACGATTTCACAATCTCATCTCTTCTGTCGACGGTGAAGTCCCAGAGCTCGCCGTACTTCTCGTTGAAGTCCCAGATGTCCATGCTGTTGTAGTCGGCGATGAGCTTGTCGCGAGCCGATCTCTCCATCATGTAGATCTCCGGCTCAAAGTTGTGTGGCTTGTCCGGTTTGTCCATCTCGATAACGCAGAACACGACGACGAACACTGCTGCGCCGATGTAGAGGTACTCCCCCTAGTGGCAGAAGTAGACACATATTCAGAGAGCTCAAGAGCCAAGACAGATTGTGAAATGTGATACATGTCAGTAGGCTGGAACTACTGCTCAATATGTTACCGGAACATTGAAGGCCATGCCAAGGATGATTGCAGGAGGAAACAACCAGGAGATCAGTGCTGCAAGAGATGGCCCATCAGTGCAAATTGAGCAAGCTTGTCTTAAGAGAAGAAAGATCTGATTTTTTTTCTCTGATTTATCTGAAAGAATCTGATTTTTCTCTGATTTATCCAAGTGAGAAAGGAATTTGGCTGTTACTACCTTGGAAGCCCTGAGGAGGTTCAGCTTCTTGGTACCACTCAGAGACATCCTCCCAAAAGCCCTTCTTATCTTCAGTGTCAAATGATTTTTTTTTCCACATCATATCACATAAGAATCAGAAATTAGCACACATGAGCATGATTACGCATTTCGATTCAAGGAATGGATAACTGGATAAGATAGCCCAGAAAAAGAACCTTGGGTTTCATTATAGGTGTGATGACCATCATACACTCCATACTCGAAGTCGTCCTGCAAAGCAGATTCTTTTCAGTGTCAAAACCATTTCTTCAGACAACACAGCACAGCAGCAGCAATCACTGAAGAAAGAATCAAAGAAACCATGGAAACTGCTTGGAATAGAGAAAAATAATGAAATTCTCAACACGGTGGCCGGCGACGGCGAGGAGGACAGACCGGGCTGACGCCGTTGGTGCGCCACTTATCAATGGGGTCCTCGTTCAGGTCGGGCTCGATCTCCGTCAGTGGCCCGGGCCCCGCCCTCGCCACCACCGCCCGGCCTCTGCTCCGGCAGCAGCAGCAGCCGCCATGCTCCGTCTTTAGCTGCCTCGCTGCTGCTGCTGCTGCTGCTGCTCCTGTTGCTGCTGTTGCTGCATCGTCATGACGAAGGCGAGCTTTTGCAGTGGCAGACGGTGACGCAGAAATGGCGGACACCAAGCTGCTGCTGCTGCTCATCATCTCGCTCCAAACGCTGAGCTCTGCTGCTCGCTTCTTGCTTAGCTGGTAGCTGCTGCTGCACTTATACTTTGCTGCAAGGAGACAAAAACAAGAGGATAATGGGTATGGGGCATGTACCGTCCAGGATTTTTCGCTGCTTTTTTCCTCTTTTCTTTCTTTTTCTTCATGCCTGGAAAGAAATCTGCATCACCTCATTAGTCAGTCAGTAATCAGGTCAGATATGCATGATAATCTTGTGAATGAATAGAACTAGTATTTGTTAGTACTACATTATTGCATTCTGATGAATCTGAATTGTTAGCAACAGCAAGCACAGAGCCTTGTGTTTTACACATCAGGAGAGACAAGGAAAAGACAACTGCAACATGAGGACATGATTTGTAAATGAAAAGAGCAGAAAAAGAACCAGCAACCCAATGTCACTGTGTCGGACGTCACTGATTCAGTGGCTGAGATACAGTGCACCATCAGCAGCGCTTTTTCACTGCTTCAGTATGCTTTTTATGCGTCATACTTGGCTCTTGTGCCTTGAGTTAGCAGGCTGGTGCATTTCTTGTAGGAGTATTCATTAACTGAACAAACAAGGCAGCAGTTCATGAACCTCTTTCCACATTTTTTTTTACTGAAATCTTTCCACATTTTGTTCCAAGAAGAAACTAAATTTCTTACAACATGCATTAAACATTGCATAATACAGCAGGTCCTACAACAGAACAACAATAGCATATCTGCTCAACTTCCATCGGAGAATTATTCCGCAGCCGTCCAGGACCTATTGCCCCCCTAAACTGCAAAGAAATCAGTGTCAGGACTTCTTGGAGTATTCCAGAAACAATATAATGTCCCATCCAAAAAACCAGAAACAATCTAATGATGGAAGCCTAGAGTCCACCAAAGGATTACCTGGTTCAAATAGAATTGGATAACTAGCTTTGTCTGGCCTTCATAACCAGCTCTTCTGTAGTAGCGCCAATGATCTCATTGGCACGCTTCAGAGATAGACAGCATATTCTTCCAATAGAATCCTGCAAGCATCACTGGCTTTATTATCCATGATTAAAATAGAGAAAATGCGAGTAACAACATAATGGTACTTCATTTAAAAATTCTTTTAGATTCTATACATTCTGAAATTTATCTAAGTTTTTTTTGGGGATATATATCTCACTATGATTTGGTACTGCTGTAACAAGCTGTAAGAACTCACTCTTGTAATGATGCCAAGCCTCTCTAACTTCTGAACAGCATCCATCACCTCAAAATTGCATTGCAAGCCAAACTCTTCTTGGATTAACTCTTCACATTGTAAGTCAAGATCCTAGCATTGAGAGCCAAGAATATTCAACTCAATTTTTATACTTGCACAACTTCAGAAACAAAACATGCTTGTTTCAAATACCAAAGCAATACCTCAATAGTCGCCTTTCCATTTTCCATCAAAATATAGTAGGAAATTATAACCTCCTTGACCTGGACATCAGAATTCAGAAACCACAAAGATGAAAATAATTGTGAGCACAAGTCTCTGATATGCTTATTCTGAATCAAGTACTACAATATGGAGACCTACTTCCTGCTGAATCACATCATCACAGAGATGGAGAAGTGTGCCTTTCCCACTATCTAGCTGTTTGTCATACATTGATTGAGTTATTAGGTTTTGATATGTTGCCATGTTCTGTTGAAACCTGCATCAAAGGTAGCTTATTTACCAAATTTGTCCAATACAACCAATACAGCAAATAAAGTATCATCATAAATAAGAAAATGCTGAAGGAATCAGGGAAGCAAAACTGCATTTTATGGAGGTATTCTAAAGTAATTCTGGCTGGATGAGTAAACAAAAATCCTCCCTGTCCCTGCTCTATTATATACACAATGCAGATTACCGACAAGATGACAAGATGAATACCCAATCAAAACAAATATATCAACCAAGGCACTCACGATAAATAGATCTTGGCACAATATCCAGCCAGGGCAGAAAGGACGGCAACTACAACCCAGAAATCAGCTTTAGGCATTTCGAGCGAACTGACAAGTGTAACCTGAGCAATGTGAAAAAAATAATCATCAGGTGATGAATCACAACCCAATCAAGTGCAACCAGTTCCAGTCCACTTACAAGTCCAATGACAACAGAAACAATAAACTGAACCCAGTCCATTGGTGTGAGGCTTGGATTTTTCTTCTCAGGCTGCAACAGTCATAATTTCTCTTCAGCATAAGTCCAATTGAAGAAAGCAATATGGATGTCACCACATTATTCTTTGGCATATTAAGCTTCTACACTTACCAAAACCAGCTCCATATCTGCCATTGGAATATTTTTGAAGTGCTTTACATGAATTGATCTATCATTCTGGCCCTTAGGGCTTTTCCTCCTGAAAGAACAGTCAGAAATCAGTTATAACACAGTAGTTCAAGACATCATGAAAGCAGCCAATTCACAACCAGGGCGCACCCGAAAAAGGTTTCCTGCATCCTCAGATGCAAATAATTTATGGGACTTACCTGTACAAGACAATCACCTCTTCAAATGTAGGCTCTTGAATTGTAACCTTGCCAATTAAGTTGCGCAAGCTACAGAACAAGGAAGGAAATATCAAATATGAGTGGAGAAGACAAGCAATAGCAAGTTTTCAGGAACTGTGATGGCCTAAAAGGTCAAGAATAGCACAAACCTCAAATTCATTGTTTCAAGTCGTATGCGTTCAACATATAGCTCCTTGTCCTCTTCTTCACCAACTAGATCATCATTCTTCTTGGAATCTGTCTTTGGCCTAGCACTTTTCTTTCTTGAGAAGAGCTTTTGCAGTCTAAAATTTCATTGTGAAAATAGTTAATCTTTTGGATGATCAAGATAAAATGGACATGAAAATACATATGTAGTGGATAGCGCACCTTGTTTTCTCTAAGAACCATCGCCACGCACGAGCTATGATCATGTCCACTTTCTCCATAAAGAAAAAGTTGCTAGTGCGATCCAGTCCAATGCCCCTCCGGAATATGACATACTGGCATATAAAAGATTATATTAGGTGTGCATATGGTTCAGGAACAATATTTGAGGATGACTTGGCCACAGCACACGGTCATTAGGAGGGCAAGCATCCAGTTCTGCTACACTAACAACACATGAAAAAAAGGAATACACTGGCTAACCATCAATTACACCACTTCAAAACCATCTTTCTCATCTTCTATAAACAAATATTCTGATAGATAACACTGAAGAGATGTAAAAGACAGAACATAATGTTAGCTACTCACCTTATCTGAGAACTCCGGTAGGTTGTCGTGATGGTGCTCTTTAAAATACTTTGACAAAAGTTTGTTATCTAACTGCACCAGTAAAAAACAAATTTTACAATGATATTGTCAAATCCAATGATTTTTAGATTAGGACACAGCCTGGAGGGAGAGGATGTTAACCTTTGCTTCATCAACTTTGATGGGAAGATTCAGCAGATATTGTCCAGAATGAGCAAGCTCAACCTCATCATCTGATAATATGTTGAAATTGCTTTTTTGCATCACCTGCACCAAGATTTCATACAATTTATTGTGTAATATTGTGGATATATCTGGGTCCCTTGTAATACTTATTAAGAAATATCCTGATCATTCATGTGTAGTTGAGACATATAATAGTTCCATCTCCCAAACAGTTTGTTTACCTGAAAGAAATAGGTCAGGAAGTTCTGCTCGAGTGTATCGACTTCCTCAGTCGAGAAATTCTGCTGTTGCAGTTTTTGGGCACCATGAACAGGGTCAAAAAGAGCAAATAGTTCCTGTGGAAATTATAGCAGTTCTGACAGATCAGATCACATTGTGAAACACTGCCAGAAATCAGCAGATCTTAATGATGGTCATAAGCTCCATCAAGTCCATAAAAGAAAATGTATGGAGAACAGGACTTCAGTAACGAATGCAAGCTCTCACCATCATATCATCAAACTGGAGATGATACCAGGCCCTAATGGTGTACTCAATCCTCTTGCAGAGCTTCAAGAATTCTTCTCTGTCAGATTGTTGTTCTTCAAGAAACAGGTAAACAGTTTTTAAATTTCAGTAAGTAGTAGCACAGTCTCCTCATATATCCAGAAAGACAATAATTTTGCTTCAAAATGTAGAAACTAAGAAAGCTGGAACACTTGGCATGATATGCTCAATGCCACATTACTAATACTGCACTATTATTGTGGGCATTAGGTAAAGCCTAAGACTGAATTGCAATGCCAACGATTCAGATGATTTCTCTAACCACATTCCATTTTTACACGTAAACAGTGAATCAATCAACCAACGCAAGATCCCTTCTTTCCTTCAGATTAAGAAGGGGCAAGATTCTCACGAGACAGCTTCGTGATAGCAATCGGATCATACTAAAAACAGAACATGTCTTCGAAGAAGTAGGGGGAGAGAGAGGTAGGTCGCATTACCGATGAGGTAGGCGAGCTTCATGATGAGCTTGGGCTTCATGATGGGGATCACCGATTCGCGCTCCAGCCGCACCACCTCCTTCTTCTCCTTCCTCCCCGCCTCCGCCTCCGCCATTGCCCCAGTATCAAGCTAATGCCACAGCCGCCGCCGCAATCTCTCGTGTCCTCCTCGATCCGTTGCTGCGGAAGAAGAAGAAACGCGGAGATTTGGAGAGGAGAAGAAACGCAGATCGGAATTTTGAGCGGTGCAAATCGCGATTAATTATCGCGAGATGGAGAGGAATGGAGCGCATTGCGGTTACAGATAGATCCACGCGCCGTCGTCGTCGTCTTCCTCCCAGCCCAGACGGCGCCCGGCACGAGGGAAGCGAGGGACCCAAATACGCCTTCCGAGTTACAAGGCGTAATATTGCTTGAAGCGTATTCAATCTCCTCTGTGGATGAAGAGAAATCTCCAGCCGTGCAGACGTGGTTGGGCGATCACTGAACTGAACATTCTGCACCCAAGCAAAAGAAAAGGGGGAAAGAAATTCAGAGAACGCAATTTGATGCCAACCCAATGCTTGATTTTATTTCTATTAAGAAATAGATTTAACCTCGATTTTCATTGACACGTTTTTCAAAATGTTAAATTGTGTTTCGTGTAAAGGCTTTCTATATAGAAGTTACTTTAAAATATCAAATAAATTTAGTTTTTAATTTTAAAATAATTTAAACTCAATTAATCATGCGTTAAGGGTTTTCTCGTTTTGTGTACTCGTACTTAGTCTTCATCTTCAAAGTTTCAAACGGGATCTCGGTACAACCAAATTTACTTAATTTAGTGGTGATTTTGATTTTTTTTATTATCATAGTTTATTTCCTAGCATAGGGTGTGTTCGGCTGGTATTTTTTAGTTACAGCTGCAGCTACAGTAATTAAGAATTGCTACAGCTTGCAGCAAATTTCTAATGTAGCAGCCGCAGCAGCTGCAGCTTGTATGGCTGTCGAACAAAGCCATAGTCGTTAAGAATGCATACATATAAAAGTTTTATTCATAAGTTAATTTTTTTTCTAATAAACGTTACTTATAATTAGCTACAGAAGAAACTATGGGGCTATAGGCTGCATGTACCAAACTCTCTCCACTCAACATGCAATTTGTGTTTGGCCAAGTATGACCAAGCGAGAATTTTGCCACTTAGCCAGCCAGAGCTGACTCATTGGTCCCTCTAAGCACTCTAAAATATAGTGACACAAACAAGAAATTCCAGTCATGTTTGCACTGGATTTATCAATGGTTTAATTGAGTACTCCCTCCGTCTCAAAAAAAAAGGCAAACCCTGGGTTTCCGTATCCAACTTTGACTGTCCGTCTTATATGAAATTTTTTTATAATTCGCATTTTCATTATTGTTAGATGATAAAACATGATTAATATTTTATGCGTGACTTGTCTTTTAATTTTTTTTATAATTTTTTTAAATAAGACGGACGGTCAAATGTTGGGCACGGATACTAGGGTTTGTCTTTTTTTTTTTTTTTTTGACGGAAGGAGTAGTTTTGTGGATAGATTTCTTGACTTGAGTAGTGCATTCCTGGTCCATCCAATCCCCACCCTGACCAAGCCACTTAAAAAACACTAGCAAAGGTCACAGATTTTGACTGAAAAAAAAGGCCACTTGAGCTGAAGCCGCTTTCTCCTTCAGCGACCTAGATGACATCACTAATTCTAAACTTTAATCTCTATTTTAATCGAACATAACTACCTGTACTGTACACATACCAAATCGCTGAATTACTCTGACATCTCCATCAAACTAAACCACGAGAAAATCGTAAAAATCTTTCCTGACAAGAATAGGTCCCCATCGTCTAGCTTATTCTTGACTTATTAATAAATCAAATGGCATATTTATAAATAAAAATAATTTATGAATAAAACTTTTATATACGTGTTATTAGCGAGAAAAGCATCAAATGGCATATTTGTAAATAAAAATAATTTATGAATAAAACTTTTATATACGTATTATTAGCGAGAAAAGCAAATGCTGAAAAATAAATTTGATGAAAAAACATCAAAATCAATACCAAATTTAAGATTAAAAATTTAAATTTTAACTTAATAAGTACAAGCATAAGCGATGAGCGAAAATATAGGCTTTCCTACTAACACCATCAAAAGATTTATTTTTTCATTACTGCAAAAACCAACGAATTATCTGTTGCCTAAGACTGTGACTCACTAGCTTGACACGAAGAAAATTCGAGGAAAAGAACACATTGAGCGATGCGATGCGATGTGATGGCGATGGCGTCATCCGAGCGCCGGTGACCGGCGACGGGGACTCCTCCTCCGCCGCCGCCGCCGCCGCCATCATCGTCGTCGTCGTTGCCGTCGTTAATCCTGACCCAGATCCGGCTAATTATATTATTACCCGATTCCAATCAGCTGCTAATCGAGTGGTAATCTCCATCACATCACATCACAGCCTCGTTCGTTCGTCGCTGGCGGCACATTATTATATCCTAGTATTATATTATTAATTAATCGCCGTCACCTCGTCGCCATTGACGACCTCTTCCTCTTCTTCCTCCTCCTCCTTTTCCACTCCCCCACCTCACCTCGCCGCTCGCCGTGGCGGCGGCTACAAATACCACTCCACCTGCTGCCGTCGCCGCCGCCATCGCCTCCCATCCTCCCGCCGCCGCCGCCTGCATCGACGACGATGGTGAGGCTGCCCTACGTGACCGCGCTGACCACGCTCTTCAGCTACGGCCTCCTCTTCGCCTTCGGCCAGCTCCGCGACTTCTTCCGCAGGATCCTCGACGCTGGCAAATCCAGCAATCTCAAGGTTTTTGATTCTCTCTCTCTCGTTTTCTCTTTTTTTTTCTGATTTTTTTTTTGGTTATCTCTCGCTCACTCACGCTGTCCTCCTTGGTGAATTCGTTAGGGTTACGCGCCGATTTGCCTTGGGCTGGAGGATTTCTACACGCGCCGCCTCTATCTCCGCATCCAGGTGAGGTTGCCCTTCCCACCCCCCATTGCCACGATCTCCAGAGCAGCAGAGTTGACTCATGAAAAGTCGAATTTATTTTCCTCCTTTAATTTGGTTGGAAGTGTCACGCGATCGTGTAATGTTGGGTTTGTAAAGATGGAAAGGCATAAAAGCTAATTTAGTTATTAGTGATTTGTTCCTTTGCAATTTGGTGGAGTATGAGAATAAACAATAGAGTGGCAATTCGCTTTAGCGTCCTCCTATGTACTACTAGATCACATGATGGAGCTTTCCATGTGAAAGATGTATCATCTGAAGCACTTTGATCCCATGAACTAGCTGTTGCAGTGGAATTCACAATCTTTCTCACTTAAAGTTTACAATTAATGGCTGGAAGAAGTGAAACTGCTGTTTCCCTTGAGCATGCTAGTATGAGTAGGAACTAATATCTCTAGTAGCAAAGCGAACTGTCACTCTATCGTGGAGTATGAGAATAAACAATAGAGTGACAGTTCACCCAGATATTAGATATTACACGAAGGAACTAATAATATCTCTAGTCTGACTGTATGAGTAGGAAGTAGGTATTAGTGAACCATATAGGTTGATCACTCCTGCAATGGTAAATTCAGTCTAACTGTATCGTAAGTTCACTGCTTAAACTCTAGAATGATATATTAATCTTCCTTTTGTTTGTGTGTCGTTATTGACTTTGTGCTGTCAATTATCACGGCAGGACTGTTTTGGCCGGCCAATTGCTAGCGCACCAGATGCTTGGTTTGACGTGGTTGAGCGTTACTCAAATGACAGTAACAAGACACTGCAGTATGTATTTCTCACATCTGATTCAGCACCTAGTTAGCATAAGAAAATGCTGAATATTATCTTAGGATGCATGCTATTCTCTGATCCAATGCTTCTTCAATGCAGTCGTACCACAAAAACATCTAAGTGCCTTAACTTAGGTTCCTACAACTACCTTGGCTTTGCCGCGGCAGATGAATACTGCACCCCTCGTGTTATTGAGTCACTGAAGAAATACTCTGCTAGTACTTGCAGTGTCCGAGTCGATGGGGGTAGGCACTTATGTTGCTGCTATAGTTTGTTGCCACTGAGTTCTTAAATGATTTAGTGTAGTATATAAGCTTACCTGATTCATACAATCTTAGGCAACACTAAGCTGCATGTGGAACTTGAAGAGCTGGTTGCAAGATTTGTTGGCAAGCCTGCAGCTATTCTTTTTGGCATGGGTTATGTGACGAACTCTGCAATCATTCCTGCCTTGGTTGGGAAGGTCCGTGATAGAGAGACTGCCATGTTTTCTTTCTATTCTTTTCTACATCCTGGAGCTAATGTATTATTGATTGCAGGGAGGACTCATAATTAGTGACTCATTGAACCATAACTCTATAGTGAATGGGGCTAGGGGTTCAGGAGCTACTGTTCGGGTTTTTCAACATAACAGTAAGCTCACTGATAATTGACAGCTACTCTTGCAAGCGATGAGCTCAACAATGGATCACAATACATAATGCTTCCCTTTATTTTCTTCCAGATCCTGCACACTTGGAAGAGGTATTGAGAGAGCAGATTGCAGGAGGCCAGCCTCGTACACACAGGCCGTGGAAGAAGATTATTGTGATTGTTGAGGGAATATATAGCATGGAGGGGGAGCTATGCAAACTCCCTGAGGTTATAGCTGTCTGCAAGAAATATAAGGTTTGAGAATTTCACTCACCGACTTATGCTCTTTCTTCAGACCATTCGTGTGGGCATGTAAACCTATTTACTGGCATATAAAAACTTCAGCTTTCACCTGCTACTAAAAGGGACAGATGTTTACTGAGTGATTGAGTATTGACTATTGTACTTAACCTTCTGGATAGGCTTACACATATTTAGACGAGGCACACAGTATTGGAGCTGTTGGTAAAACAGGGAGAGGTGTTTGTGAGCTACTAGGTGTGGATCCAGCTGATGTCGATATTATGATGGGAACATTTACTAAATCATTTGGATCATGCGGAGGTTACATTGCAGCATCAAAAGTATGAAGCAGATTCACTTGCTATACTTGGCTGAGCACTGTAGTTGATAAATCTGACCATGGATTATGCTGTGTTTATCAGGAGATTATTGATCATCTGAAGCACATATGCCCTGCCCATATCTATGCAACATCCATGTCACCTCCAGCTGTTCAGCAGGTCATTTCTGCAATAAAAGTTATCCTTGGTGAAGATGGATCTAACAGAGGTATATCAGAACTTGTTGATTTCTTATTTCTTCTGTCTTTAGGAAATTCCTAATGTAATTATTGTTCTAAATAGGGGCCAAGAAGCTTGCTCAGATTCGAGAGAACAGCAATTTCTTCCGTTCAGAGCTTCAGAAAATGGGTTTTGAAGTTCTTGGAGACAATGACTCGCCGGTCATGCCTATCATGCTTTACAATCCTGCTAAAATACCTGCATTCTCAAGAGAGTGCCTGAGGCAACACGTGAGTTTTCAAAATATACCTCACCTAACGAATAAATCATGCTTTAGTTTTGAATGCAGTAGCACACATAATTTCTTCACTGAAAATTCTGCTGTTTGACTAATGTGACATGTTTCATAATTCTAGGTTGCTGTTGTTACTGTTGCATTTCCTGCTACACCACTACTGCTTGCCAGAGCTAGGATATGTATCTCAGCTTCCCACTCAAGGGAAGATCTTATTAAAGGATTGGAGGTAAAGTCCATCCTCCCGTCAATGCTACGGGCTTCATGGCTTGTTGCGACAAGCTTGATTTAGTTGCAAACCACATACAGTTACTAAATTTCATGTTGATTGTTTAGGTTATCAGCAAAGTTGGTGACCTCGTGGGAATCAAATACTTCCCAGTGGAACATGAAAAGACTGCATCTGTTGAGAAACTGAAGAAGCTTCAATGAACACCTACAACCGGAAGAAATATACTGGGTGATCTAGGCAGTGTGCCATGCCTCGGTTCGGCTCATGTGCCTCGGACCCTTTTGATTTTCCTTTGTTTCTGAAGTGGCTTAGATCTGTACAGCTTGTATTATCATCCATCATAGTCCAAAACACAACACAATGATAGACACTGTTTTGTCGAGTTCAGAGGAAGCAAAAGTTTCGCTGTTACAGCTCTGAATCTTGCGAGTAAAGTGTCTGAAATCATGTAGAGACTCTTCCTCTTTTGATTTTAGCTTCCTTTGTAGATGCAACGTCAGTTGCATCGATTGTGTGTGAAGTAAGCTTCACTCATAGTGTGAGGTCTGGTTGATGTGATCAAGTGATTAAGCGAAAAAATGTTGTTAAATCTCTGAAGTGTTTGATTGATCTGGTGGCATGGGTATCAGGTGCAGCTATCTGTGCAGTGTACTGCCAGATTCATACTTAAACTTTATAAACTGCCCATGAACTTGCAAAAGTTATTCCAAAGAGCCTGATGGAAGAGTGAAAACTCTTGTCTTCAAGTAAAAAAAAAAAAAACGCAAGATGACGCCATTTCTATACATGAACTTGATTATTACAAAAGATGCAACTTCTTGCGTGCATAATATTTTCTAAACCGAAGGCAAAAGCTCTATCTGATTTCATTGATAAAGAAGAGACATCAACCCAAAAAATGATTCACTCCAAAAACACCGTCTTACAAGTGCCTCAAGATCATTCCCTAAACCTACACTAAATACCTGAAGACACCCAATTATGCTTGCATAATAAGCTGTATATATAAGTAAACTCTCCATTTTGAAATCTCGTACAAATGAAACTAGATACTTTAACTTATTGTTGTCTGACTTTAAGCGTCTGATATATGAGTCCACATGTCAATGACTCACGCCAGAAAAGTCTCTTCGCGTACAAATACAGTACATGTCTGTGGGCTAGTCCTAGCTGACAACTCCTTGGACAGTACGGAGAGAGAAAGAGAGAAAAAAAATCAATCCATGCGTACACCGGATTCAAGTAGTTCAACAATGGCTGAATTGACTCAATTGAGTCGTTATATATATGGCTGAATCTCTTTGACTTGACCAGTGCATTCATCGTCCATCCAATGGTCTCCGAAAGCTGAAAATACCCGGCAAAGATCAGGTGACAGATCTGAACTGAACGCATCCTGAAACCTGAACTGGAGATGCTTTCGTTTCTCGTTTAACATTTGCTCTCTTTTTCAATACAAACGTAGATTAGATTATAAGTTAAGCAGATTTATGGTGTTATATGGATCACCACTGGACACTTGGATGAGATGGTCTGAAATATTCTGTACATGGTCTCCAAATTTAACTTAATTTGCTGATAATGTCAATTATAATGTCCACGCTGTCCAAGTGAAAGGGCGCAGATAAACACAAGTTTTCCCGAGATTAAAAAAAGTAAACTTAAGTTTTGGAAATTTGGAGTGCGTTTT
The DNA here is from genome assembly GCF_000147395.1 of Oryza glaberrima. NCBI lineage: Eukaryota > Viridiplantae > Streptophyta > Magnoliopsida > Poales > Poaceae > Oryza > Oryza glaberrima. The sequence goes on along the minus strand of NC_068326.1, from coordinate 37,437,181 downwards.
GATGGTTAGTTTGCTGTGAGTGCACTTGATTAATTTAGCGTCATATCGATCAAAGCTACTATAAAATATTTCTTAGCATATTTTATTCGGTTTTAAAAGTGAAGTTAAAAAAATTAACCGGTTTTACAGTTCAGCCAAAAACGAGCTTTACCCATTGTTTTAAAGTTATATATAAACAACATTATTGTTTTCTAATTATCATTAGTGTTAGAATTAATATAAATCAAATTATCCACCTTTCTCCATAAGTTTAAGCTTTTACGTTGAATTGATATGTGCAACTCAACTAAATACGGAGGCAATTCTATCAAGGATGTGAAGAAGCGACTAGAATAAACTAAAAGTGAGTATAATAAGGTGATATAAGTGGGTTATATATATAAGCTACAACATTATATTTGTACTTATGTGAAAGAGAAAAGAAAAACGGGCTACTACATTTTGTAGTCAGTTGCAGCACGTGCTCCAATAAACTATGTGACAGAGATAAGTAGATTATGTATTAATTATACAATATACATCTATAACTAAATAATGTATGGTGAGCCATAAGGTTGGCTATAAATGTTGTTTCAATTTTTGGAGCCGGTTATTGGCTATATTATTAAACTTGCTCTAGTAGCACATACTCCCTCCGTTTCAAAAAAATGCAAACCCTGGGTTTCCGTGTCCAACTTTGACTGTCCGTCTTATATGAAATTTTTTTATAATTCGTATTTTCATTGTTGTTAGATGATAAAATATGATTAATATTTTATACGTGACTTGTCTTTTTAATTTTTTTTCATATTTTTTTCAAATAAGACGGACGGTCAAACGTTGGGCACGGAAATCAGGGTTTGTCTTTTTTTGGGACGGAGGGAGTACACACAACTCAAAACAATTTATCAGGTTCTTTTACAGCTTTACCGATCATCTTCAAATATTGAAATTACTGCTAATTAATTGCACATGCATCATGGAAAACATGAAGAGCGAAGAACACGTGCGCGTGTACCAATATTGAATAACTGATCGGACCGATATGTGTACGAGACCGTACACTATCAGAGACCAACATCGATTGATCGATCTAGAAATGAGAATTCCATTATTGACGCTGATCAAACCAAATTAATTACTCCCTCCTTTCTTAAATATTTGACACCGTTAACTTTTTACACATATTTGACCGTTCATCTTATTCAAAAACTTTTGTGAAATATACAAAACTATACGTATACATATAAGTATATTTAACAATCAATCAAATGATAGGAAAATAATTAATAATTACTTAATTTTTTAATAAGATTAAACGGTTAAACATATTTAAAAAAGTCAACGGCGTTAAATATTTAGAAACGGAAGTAGTTAGACTAGCTAGAGAGGCGATCGACATGAAATTAGTTAAAGCTAGCTATAGGGAGCAAGAACACGTACGTACACCGAAACCGTTAGCAGCGCTAATGACGGTCCAACCCTGGTAAGTCCAGTCCAATACGAGCAGCTGATTTTGCCCATGCTGCACCTGCATCCATGGCAGCATGGCCCCTGCACGCTCATCGACGACGACGACGACGACTCCATCGATGGCTAGCTCCGACGATATATCCATCCATTCAACAATCTCCGGCCTATAAGTACACCATCCCGCCGGCCGGCCGGTGACTCGATCACCATCAACACAAGCTATATCTCGATCGATCGCCACCGGCCGGCCACCGCGCGCCGCCGCATCCACACCGTACGTCGAGACTAGCCGGCCGGCGAGGGATCAGCGGCGGCGGCGGCGGATCGATCGACGGCGATGGTGAGGGTGCCGTTCGTGACCGCGGTCACCACGCTGTTCAGCTACGGCGTCATCTTCGGCTTCGGCCACCTCCGCGATTGGTTCCGCGCCCTCCTCCGCTCCCTCTTCTCCGGCCACTCGCCGGCGGCAGCCGGTGCCAACCTCAAGGTTACTACGCGTGTACCCCCCCTCCCTTTCATATTATATAAGTCGTTTAATTTTTTTTCTATATTATCAAAATATATTCAATGTTAAATTTAATAAAACTTATTTGGTATTATAAATATTGCTAACTTTTTTATAAACTTAATTAGTAAAAAAAAACTTTAATAAAAAAAAGTTAAACGGCTTATAATATAAAACGGATCGAGAGAGTAGCTCATCATCATCATCATCATTACTACTACTACATAGGTTGTCATGCTAAATGTATAGACTCGATCAATCTATATGTATGTAGGGTTACGCGCCAATTTGCGGAGGACAGGAGGATTTCTATTACCGACGATTCGTTCGTCGCGTTCAGGTAAGCTATAGTAACCTACATTTCCTATATTTCTAAAGATGATTAATAAAACCCTATATTTCTGAAGAGGATTAATAAAAGTGTACATGTGCACACAGATATATTAATTTAAACTTTAAATTTTAATTTGATGTTTTTACTCTTTTTTTCTTTTTAAGTCGGTAAAAACAAACATATATAAAAATTTTACATATGAATTAGTTTTTAATCAGTAACAAGTACTCCCTCCGTTTCGAAATGTTTGACACCGTTGACTTTTTTTAGCACATGTTTGACCGTTCTTCTTATTCAAAAACTTTTGTAAAACATGTAAAATTATATGCCCACATAAAAATATATTTAGCGATGAATCAAATGATAGGAAAAGATGTAATAATTATTTAAAACTTTTGAATAAGACAAACGGTCAAACATGTGCTAAAAAGTTAACGGTGTCAAACATTTTGAAACGGAGGGAGTTTTACGGATTATAATTAGCTATTTAGACTTTTAAATTATTAGATGTTTTATTGAGATTTGTGTTTTAATTGGCTTATGTTTATCAACTATATATATGTTGTCACATGCAGGACTGCTTTTGGCGACCAATAGCCAGCAAGCCGGACGCATGGTTCGATGTGGTTGAGCGCTACTCAAATGACAGCAACAAGACACTCCAGTACGTATTATACTCCTCTCTCGTATAAAAAATCACTTTTGCTACAAATCTAAAGTTGTTTTTTATAAGACAAAGAGATATGTCTTTGTCACACTATATATATTTTATACCTAATTGTTAAAAACTATATGATTTATGTTAACTCGATATTTCATTTTATTTTTAACTCTAAAACTTATTGGTTATATGCATGTCGGCAGAGGACATAGATGTAAACCATTTTTATCATTTTAAGAAAATTCTGCACCTAATAAGCATAAGCAAATGCTGCGGATATATATCTTAATTATATTAGAGGATGCATGCTAGAAATTAATCTGACCCAATGCTTCTCTGATATATGCAGCCGTACCACAAAAACATCCAGGTGCCTTAACTTAGGTTCCTACAATTACCTTGGCTTTGCTGCGGCAGATGAATACTGCACTCCTCGTGTTATTGAGTCACTAAAGAAATACTCTGCTAGTACTTGCAGTGTCCGAGTCGATGGAGGTATGTCTAATGTCTCTACTTTGTTGCCATTGATGTCCAAGTAGCATGTAAATATGGTCCATGGAAGGAGTTGAGGATTTTTCTCATCACTCTCTACCTTTTTTTAGTGCCAACAACGCAATTGGTTATGTTTTGTCAATGGCGACCAGAGATGTACTCCTGTATTTAAAATATATGGCACTATAAATTTTATTTGATCAAATTACTAAAATTTTGATCACTCTCGAAATCTTGAAATATTTGGTTTCAAAACATAAAAAATAATATGGAGATTTTTTTTACAATATTATAATTTTCCTAGATATTATCGTTACGTACTAATAGAAAAATAGCGACCATAGTTACGCACCAAAGATCAAAAGAAGGTAACAACGCTATAAATTTAAATCGTAATTATTGTAAAAACAAGAGCTTACTGCAGCTAATTTATTTCAATGATGTTAGGCAACACTAAGCTGCATGTGGAACTTGAAGAACTGGTTGCAAGATTTGTTGGCAAGCCTGCAGCTATTCTCTTCGGCATGGGTTATGTGACGAACTCTGCGATCATTCCTGCCTTGATTGGGAAGGTCAGTGGCAGAGAAACTGCCATGTTTTCTTAATTCCTGTTCTTTCTGTACATTATGGAGCTAATGTATTATTGATTTCAGGGAGGCCTCATAATCAGTGATTCACTGAACCATAATTCTATAGTGAATGGAGCAAGGGGTTCAGGAGCTAGTGTTCAAGTTTTCCAACATAACAGTAAGCGAGCTCACTGATAATTGCTAATTACTCCCCTGTTTTTAAACATACGGCATTGTTAATTTTTAAACATGATGCCTGACTATTTATCTAATTATAAAAATGTCTGAGTATCATTTATTTTGTATCATTAAAGGTACTTTCACTTGCACTAAACTTTTAAATAAGATGAGTATGTTTGCAACTTTGCAAATGGCGTGTGCCGAACAATATGGATCACAGAACTTAATTCTTCCCTTCAATTTCTTGTAGATCCTGCACACTTGGAAGAGGTATTGAGAGAGCAGATTGCAGGAGGCCAGCCTCGCACACACCGGCGATGGAAGAAGATTATTGTGATTGTTGAGGGAATATATAGCATGGAAGGGGAGCTATGCAAACTCCCTGAGATTGTAGCTGTCTGCAAGAAATATAAGGTTCAAGAATTTCTTACACTGACTTCTTGTATATGTTCTTTCTTCAGATCATTAGGCATGTAAATCTTTTTTTAATCAAAAGCTTGTAAATCTGTTTACTGTCATATACATTACTTCAACTTTTATCAGCTATTAAAATCGATAAATATTTACTGAGTTTTGACTATTGTACTTAAATTTCTGGACAGGCTTACACATATTTAGATGAGGCACACAGCATTGGGGCTGTTGGTAAGACAGGGAGAGGTGTTTGTGAATTACTTGGAGTGGACCCAGCGGATGTTGATATTATGATGGGAACATTTACTAAATCATTTGGATCTTGTGGAGGTTACATTGCAGCATCAAAAGTATGAAGCATATTAACTTACTATTTAGATGAACAACTTTAGTCTGTAGATTTTAAATCTGACCCATGGATTACTCTATGTTTATCAGGAGATTATTGATCATCTGAAGCACATATGCCCTGCCCATATCTATGCAACATCCATGTCACCTCCCGCTGTCCAGCAGGTCATCTCTGCAATAGAAGTAATCCTTGGTGAAGATGGATCTGACAGAGGTATACCAGAATTTGTTGATTTCTTATTTCTTCTCACTCTCTTTTTGATTTAGATTATTGAGAGAATTATTGCCATGGATTATCTAATTGACTATAGGGACAAATTATAAATACTTTGAGAAATTAACTTAACAAATACTACTTCCGTTTTAGGTTATACGACGTTTTGACTTTGGTAAAAGTCAAACTGCTTCAAGTTTGACTAAGTTTGTAGAAAAAAATAATAACGTTTTCAACCCAAAACAAATTTATTATGAAAATATATTCAATTATTTATTTAATGAAACTAATTTGGTATTATAAATATTACTATATTTATCTATAAACTTAGTTAAACTTGAAGTAGCTTGATTTTGACCAAAGTCAAAACGTCTTATAACCTGAAACGGATGGAGAAGCTTAAAACAAGTGGGCTAAGTGGTGCAGTAGAAGTTTTTGAGACAACATATTTTTTAAAGCACAGAACAAATCATCCGTTTCAATGTTCCTAATACTTTAGATAATGAGGAGATTCCTAATGTAATTATTGTTATAAACAGGAGCCAAGAAGCTTGCTCAGATTCGGGAGAACAGCAATTTCTTCCGTTCAGAACTTGAGAAAATGGGTTTTGAAGTTCTTGGAGACAACGACTCGCCTGTCATGCCTATCATGCTTTACAATCCTGCTAAAATGCCTGCATTCTCAAGAGAGTGCCTAAGGCAAAAGGTTAGTTTTATTTTCTTCAATAACTAATAATTCATTGTTTTAGTTTTGAATTCGGTAACACACCCAAAATCTCTTCTATTAATTGCAATTTTTTTTTCTGATTGACCAATGTGACAACATATTTTCATTATTCTAGGTTGCCATTGTTACTGTTTCATTTCCGGCAACGCCACTGCTACTTGCCAGAGCTAGGATATGCATATCAGCTTCCCACTCTAGGGAAGATCTTATTAAAGGATTGGAGGTAAATTCGTCAATTTTACTGGTGTTATGGCTTGTTGTGACAAGTTTGATTTAGTTGCAAATTAACCACATGCAGTTGCTAATTTTCATGTTAATTTGGTTAGGTTATCAGCAAAGTTGGTGACCTCGTGGGAATCAAATATTTACCAGTGGAGCATGAAAAGACTACATCTGCTGAGAAACTGAAGAAGATTCAGTGAACACTGACTGATAACTGGAACTCTACAAGCAATATATATACTGGGCCATCTACCCTTTTATTCTTTCCTTTGTTTCTGAATTGGTTTAGATCATTACTTGTATTCAGAGGAAGCGAAATTTTCACTGTTATAACGTATTCTGAATATTGTGAGTAAATCTCTGAAATCATGTAGAGATATTCTCTGTTTTGATTTCAACTTCCTTTCAAGATGCAGTATCAGTTGAATTGGTCCTATGTGAAGCAAGCTTAATTATTGTTGTGACGGTCTAATTTCTGCGAACAAATGATGAACTGACTGTTATGACATGCAAAAGCTGAAAATTAAATTATGTTAAAATCTCTGAAGTGCTTGATCTGATGGCATATATGTTATGTTTACTGCAAAATCATACACTATAAACTCTCCATGAACTTGCAAATATGCCATTTCAAAGAGGCAGAGCCTGATTGGGAAGAGTGGAAACTCTGGTCTCTCTTAAGTAATTAAATTATAAGTAAAACAAAGCAACACGGCAATAGTTCTGTACTTGATTTTTAGGAAGCAATTACAAAAGGAGAGAAGCTTTATGCATGTAAAATTAACTGTAGTATCAAATTTAAAAACGTACGATTTGAGATCTCACAAATAATGTCTGTGGGCTAGAATACAGCTGACAATTCCTCGGACACTACGAACTATATATAGCTTAGGTGAGAAAAATTCAAGCCATGCGTGCACCGGATTTGTGTACGGATTTTAACTGAGTTGTTATATGTGTGGATATCTTGACCTGACCAGTGAATTCATCGTCCATCCAACGGCCTCTGACTAGGTGTCACTTGAAATTTAGGTGAAAAATACCGGCAAAAAGTCAGGTGATACATCTGAACTGAAAGCATCCTGAGAGTAGTTGAAGACTCTTTCAAGTTTCAACTCTCGTACGTCTAGCATGACAATCGGTTAATGTCAATCCTTTAGTTTCGTCCTTTTTGTCAATACTTCTTTTCCGATTGATTATATTACAACTTAATAAGCAGTTTTTATTGTGCTTTTTTGCAGCACGGAGTGTCTCCAGATTCTACTTTGCTATGAATGTTAATCATGAAAGTATTTTTCAAGACAAATTTACAAATAGATCAGACTAAAAATAAGGTTGTGGGCATGAAACCGTCAGAAATTATTTTTCTGTCGGTCCACCACATAAAAAATGTAAACTGAAAAACATTGGCACTCAAAGCTTCCAATGTTTGAAAAATACATGTATGCATCAAATGGTTACAATTTGTTTTAAAAAGTAACAAGATAGAATAATGTGCAATACATCACTTCACAAACATATAAATTCAAATTCGACTTATACAAATTGTAGCAAAAATAACAAATTTGACTGCAAATATTCATTTACTAAATTTGTTATTTTTTTGTTGCAACTTATAGAAGTCAAATTTAAACTTGCATGTTTGTGAGGTGATATATTACTCCTACATATTAGTCTATCTTATCAATTTTATTAAAGTTTTTTCATAACTATTTACTTAACATGCAATAGAGATAAGTGGACATCCACCTAGGTGACTAAAAGAGTTTTCCCTACAATAATCCTTGTAGCCTTAGGCTATGTTCGTGAGGAGGGGTTCCGGGGTTGGAAACCCCTTCTCTCCGGCACACAAAACTATATATGCATTAACACATGATTAATTAATTATTAGCTTTTTTAAGAAAATGGATTAATATAATTTTTAAATCATTTTTTGTATAAGTTTTTTTTGTAAAATAGACATCCATGTTTAGTAGTTTGAAAAACATGCGCAAAAAAAAATGAAGGAGATGAGTTGGGAAACTGGACAAAGAACTTAGCCTTAGTAGTACGTTTCATGAAAAAACGACTATGGCCCTGTTTAGATCCCACCTTAAAATTTTTCATCCTGTACGTCACATCGAACGTTTAAACACTTATATGAAGTATTAAATATAGGGTAAAAAATAACCAGATTGCGACTAATTTGCGAGATGAATCTTTTAAGCTTAATTGCTTCATGATTTGACAATGTGGTGCTACAGTAAACATTTGCTAACGATGGATTAATTATGATTAATAAATTCGTCTCACGGTGTACTGACGGTTTCTGTAATTAGTTTTTTATTAATTAGTGCCCAAACACTCTATACGATATTCTGTATAACCCGATCGATATGACACGTTAAAACTTTACACCCTGAATCTAAACAGCCCCTATGTAGGATTCTAATCTAGGGGCAAAGGCTTGACAAATCGGCGGCTGGCAGTAGTGTGTACACGTGGAAATAACAAAGACAAACCGCTATACTCGTGTATGCAGGCAACAACACCAAGAATGAAGAACACGTGTGTCTGCGTACATGTGCCATCTTTGACGCCTGCCTGTCGCGACCAATATTTATATTCATTCTGAAGTTGACAAGTACGCGCTACGTACGGTCTCAACGTTCACCGCCAAGCTATGATTTTGGTTTGTGACATGCACGATGCATGTAGAATTGAATTAAATTAATTACTGTGAGGACAAATAAGTATTTAAGTATATGTTTAGGACAAACAAACTTTAGAATTTTGAAAAATTCCAAATGCTTGTTTTTTTAAGAAAAAGATTGTTGTCATGTGTTGAAATATTATCATATATTAATATTATAAACTTATTAAATCCTACAATCTTATTTTAATTAAATCAAATCTTGTCTTAAACTTCTCCCTTTTTTAAATATATGTTGTTGTTGATTTTTTTACAAACGTTTAATCATTTGTCTTATTCAAAATTTTTATGCAAATATAAAATAAATTAGATCATGCTTAAAGAACATTTAAAGATAATTTAAGTCACAACAAAATAAATGATAATTATGTAAATTGTTTGAATGACACGAATAGTTAAACATTTATTAAAAAAACAATAACATCGGAGTATATTGAAAAACGGAGAGAGTATTAGACATGTGACTCGTGAATTAAAGGGAAGAAGAGGACGTACGGAAGAGCATACTGTACGGCCGGCGCGAAAACCGTTAGCGCTAACGCCGATCGAATCCATCGACCATACGACAGTCTTTGTTCCATCTGATGATGAGTAATCCAGTTTGTACCAAGTCCAGTCCAATGAACTCCAATACTAGGTAAAAATCGCCATGCATGCATGGCATGTACAGTTTCGATCCAAGCACACACAGCACGTACGACGTCGTCGTCCTTGCTTGCTCTCAGCTCGATCGATCGGTTGCTACAAATACCAGCCTCTCGCCGGCCGGCCAGAGCATCATCTCACCATCCATCGATCACACATCAGCTAGCTCGATCACAAACACCGACGCTTCCGCCGCATTCCGGCCACCGGAGTCGAGGAAGAAGAGAGAGAGAGGTAGCTGATCGAGCTAAGCAATGGTGATCAAGGTGCCGTACGTGACGGCGGCGACGACGCTGTTCAGCTTCGGCCTCATCTTCGGCTTCGGCCACCTCCGCGACTCCTTCCGCGCCCTTCTCCGCCTCCTCTTCTCCTCCTCCGCCGCCGCCGACTCGCCGGCCGGCTGCAACTCCAAAGTTAATACTCCCTCTATCCCTAAGGCCTATATCTTTTTACACGGTCTTTAATAATATATTTTGATCAGTATTTTATTTTATTCTATAATCCTAAGAAATGTAAAATTAAAATCACATGAAAGTATTTCAAAATCTAAATCTAGTGATATAACATGCATAATACTTAGTATAGATATAGTTAGTATGATTATCAGTTAAAAACTACCGAGTTTAATTTTTCTTAAAAATGGACGCCCTGTAATTTTAGGACGGGTAATATAATTACCTAAATGCCTGCAGGTTAGCTTAATTGATACTCCCTAGTACTAAGTAATTAGCTTCATTAATTTGTCTCTCGCATTATTGATTATCCTACTTATGTGCTGAGCTGATCTTTTTCGTCTCGCATCACAGGGTTACGCGCCGATTTGCGTTGGGAAGGAGGATTTCTACATCCGCCGCTTCTTCCGCCGCGTCCAGGTGAGCTCACCTTCTTCTCTCTTTCTGTCCAACCATGCAATTTTTTTTCTAATATTAATGCGCAAGAGCCTTACATGTCAATATGTTATATTAGAAAAAAAAAGAAAATTTTATACAATCGTACCATGCTGTAACGGTTAGAAGAGGCATACACAAAGAAAAAAAACCCGTAAATATTAAAAAATGACCTAATATCAAATAAATAAAAAAGGTAAAACGCTTTAAATCCAGACTAGCTAGCCCACTACCTTATAAAACTAGCCAGAAAATCACTAGAAGTTTCTCATATACACAAAGAGAAAATGACATCAACAGCTAGCAGATAGGCATGACTGCATGAGCCCTGAGCTCCCACCATTCACTCATCCATGCGTATAATTAGTAGAACTAATGTGCTATATGTATTAATCAATTAATTACTTACTTAGTTTACTTCCTGTGTTTAAAGTTGCTTTTATTTTTGCTCGGCCCTAAGTTAAACGTATATACTAGCATCTTTGATTATTAGTTTATAGAGAAACCGTATAACTTAAAAACATGTTAATGATATATTATGAAGATATAATTAAAAAAACATAAATGTTATGGTGTTAAATTATATAAATATTTAGGAATTAATAGTTTGATTTACAATAAAGTTAAAACGATAAATAATTTGAAACGAATTATGTACTTACTAACATGCATGGTGAATTATTAATCTCTTTAATTCTCGATCTGTTCTTGTGTTTTTCTGAACGAATTACTGTTCTCGCTGCAGGACTGTTTCGGGCGACCGATAGCCAGCAAGCCTGATGCGTGGTTCGATGTGGTTGAGCGCTACTCGACTGACAGCAACAAGACACTGCAGTATGAATACATTTCTTCTCCTGAATCCCGATTTCATATCTGATTAGCATGCATGATATCCTGATCCAACAATTAACGCTGCACCTCTGAATAACTCTGAATTTCTGATCGATGCAAATGTATATGTCTACATATATATGCAGCCGCACCACGAAAACATCCAAGTGCCTGAACCTGGCATCCTTCAACTACCTAGGTTTCGCTGCTGCTGATGAGTACTGCACACCTCGTGTCATCGAGTCTCTGAAGAAATACTCTGCTAGTACCTGCAGTTCCCGAGTCGATGGAGGTACATTTATATAGCACTTAATTGGTATAGTTTAACTCTGATTAATGATCTAAGTATACTGCTAGCTAGAATTAAGCTTTCGTTTATGTTTATGATCTCAAGGCAACACTCAGCTGCACATAGAACTCGAAGAGCTGGTTGCAAGATTCGTCAGGAAGCCTTCGGCTATTCTGCTTGCCATGGGTTATGCCACCAACTCTGCCATCATTCCTGCCTTGATTGGGAAGGTAATTAGTTTTGTTGTAAATATTTTTTTTTCTAGATAAAGATTTTGTTGTAAATATATATGGAGTCTGTATTTGTTTATTTCTGTTTTTTGTTTCATGCATCCTGGAGCTGATTAATGTACTGTAATTATTTCAGGGTGGACTGATAATCAGTGATTCACTGAACCATAACTCTATAGTCAGTGGAGCTAGAGCTTCAGGAGCTACGATTCGGGTGTTCGAACACAACAGTAAGCTCACAAACAACTGTCAATTGCATTTGCAAGTAATTAGTTATTAGCTGAACAATTCATCTCACCAAATTTCATTAATTTCTTTTGCAGATCCTGCTCACCTGGAAAAACTACTGAGAGAGCAGATTTCAGGTGGACAGCCTAGAACACACAGGGCATGGAAGAAGATCCTGGTGATTGTTGAGGGGATATATAGCATGGAAGGGGAGCTATGCAAACTCCCTGAGATCATATCTGTCTGCAAGAAGTACAAGGTTAATTGGAGAAATTAATTCCACTTACTACTAAATTTCTGAATTCTTCTTATGTTTCTTAGTTTCATTCTGAACCATACTAGTAAGAAAAGAACAGTAGTACCATCTTTCAGAAAAAGAGAAAAGGGGAAACTTTTGAGGCATTATAATGCTCTTTGCGGGTAGAAGAACAATCTAGACCATTTTTTTCTAATCCAATGAATCATATTTATTTATACTACAACGTCAACTACTGGTAGTAGATTTTTTTTTGTACCGGTAGTAGAGCTCATAAATCAAAATCTAAGATCATTTCTATCGACGATAAATACTAAAGAGCATCGTGAAGGTACCCAAAACTTTTACGGTGGTCTCAACTGTTAGTATTTTACTGCCATTATAGTACTACCGATAGATATCAACAAAAGAAAAAAAGAACTCTTCTTCGGGGTATGTTATTACTGGATATTTTTTTTCTGAAACTTTTAAGAGTTGTTCAAACTGGTAGGGATGTACTATATGGTATTGACTAGTAAAACATATGAATAGGTTTACACATACATGGACGAGGCACACAGTATTGGAGCTGTTGGGAAAACAGGAAGAGGTGTGTGTGAGCTACTAGGAGTGGATCCGGCTGATGTTGACATCATGATGGGCACACTCTCAAAGTCATTTGGATCGAGTGGAGGTTACATTGCAGCATCAAAAGTATGAATTAATTAAGCAGATTCACTTACCAGTTCTTGTCCGAGAAGACAAAAGAGTTGATAATAAAACTGATCCTTGGATTATTTTTTCATGTTTACCAGGAGATTATTCAGCATCTCAAGCTTACATGTCCTTCACATATCTATGGCACATCCATGTCACCTCCTGCAGTCCAGCAGGTCATCTCTGCAATGAAGGTTATTCTTGGGGAGGATGGAACTGACAGAGGTATATATCTGCTTCCAAAATTTGAACAAATTGACTCATAATTTCTCCTGTTTTGAGGAAATTCATGATGCAATGTTGTTGTAAACAGGGGCCAAGAAGATTGCTCAGATTAGAGATAACAGCAATTTCTTCCGTTCAGAGCTTCAGAAAATGGGCTTTGAGGTTCTTGGAGATAATGACTCACCTGTCATGCCTTTCATGGTCTACAATCCTGCTAAAATGCCTGCATTCTCAAGAGAGTGCCTGAAGCAAAATGTGAGTTTTTTTCAAGTGCACCACAAATCTATTAAAAACCTGATAAAACAATCTTGTCCGTTTAGTAAATCTCTAATGCAAATTTGTCTCAAAATAGTCCAAAGTTTTGTACTATTTGAGTTACACCCTGTAACTCTTTTTTGTGTTATTAAAAAAAAGTTTTGCAGTTTTAACTAATGTGGCATGTTCCATACTTTTAGGTTGCTGTTGTTCCGGTTGGATTTCCTGCTACACCACTACTTCTTGGCAGAATTAGGATATGCATTTCTGCTTCTCACTCAAGGGAAGATCTTATCAAAGGATTGGAGGTAAAGCACACAATTAACTGAATCTATGGAACTAACTGAATTCATTTTTGGTTTGTGCCGTTCATTCATATCTGAGTATGCATTACTTTCCATGAATATTTTTCAGGTTATCAGCAACGTTGGTGATCTTGTTGGAATCAAGTACTTACCAGTTGAGCAAGAGGAGACTACATCTGTTGAGAAACCAAAGAAGCTTTAGTGAACAATCTGCGTCTCTTGTGCTAGATCAAGCTCAATTCTTTCTGTTACACACCGATATACATTTTAGAACTTCCCCCTGTTACCACTCCTAAGTCTGAGAATAAGTATGTCTGAAATCGTGTAAGTTCCCTTCCAAAATGTAATAATGGTTGCGTTTATCATGTGTAAAAAATAACATCTTTACTCATACCTGATGAGTTCAGTTTCTGTGACCAACTGATATACTGAGCGTCAGTAACATGCAAAAGCAGATGACTGAATCTGAAATCTCTCACCCTATCCTATGTATGGTTAATAGTTCTTCTGAAATCTCTCAGTAACCTATGTATGTGTGGTTAATATCTGACTTTTCAAAAAAAAAAGGAAAAGAAAAAGAAAACTGACTAACTGATATCAACAGAGTCCCATCAGGTGCAGCTATGCATTGCAGCATGATTTTTACTGTAAGGACAAGATAGCTAGTGTGGAACTTTTTTGGCAGAATCTTTTTCAAAAAAAAAAAAAAGATTGTAGTAACTTTTTTGGCAGATAAAAGGAAGTTGGCCTTTTCTAATTGGGCCTTGGGCCCTAGCATAATTATGCATGTGAACAATGGGCCTGTCAGGTGAGGGCTGAGTGGGCACACCAGGCAGTGAAGTGTTACTGTCACTGCATGATAGCATCAGAGGTCAGGAAAGATACTGTAGAACTTCATGGCATGCTGCTGCATAAGGATTGCATGCACACAAGCAGCTAGCAGCATTGAGGTTGTTCATTCAATTGAAGCAGAACAACACTGCCTTTCTGGTTTAATGTGCCCGGTTTTGTCCTGTTATGTTTTGGTTGTTAGTAACATCAGAAGGAACAGAAGAGCAAAGGAGATAGATATGGTTTGAGTGAGTGAATGAGTGAGGCTGTGACACTGAGGCTGTAGCATGTCTAGGGCCTAGAGCACTAAGAACAGCAGGAGAGAGCTTGGTCATGCCTGCCATGATGCCAATGCCCGGTGAAATGTACTGCTCCTGATTTGCTTGCTTTGCATTGCATTTGCATGGCACAAAAGGGCTCTCTCTTTGCATGCATATCTCCCTTTGCATTGCCTGGTCAAACAGCAGCTAGCTAGCCTGCAGAGAGAGGTGCAAGAACACAATATGCAGGTGGATATTTGCACTTTGTCTCTTGACAGACAGGGATGAGAGATATCACACACACACACACACCCCTGTGAGATGTTGTGTGGTTCTTTTTATAAAGCTTGTGCTGGATTCTCTTCTCTCTTGTTGGGTGCCTCAGGGATTCAGGCTACATGCTGTACTACTACTATTATGGCAATGAAAAACTAAATTTTTTGAGGCGCATAAAAAAACAGTAAGAGGAATAATGGAGTAGGAGATAGAAAAACAGCAGTAGTACATATACATAGCTACTAGGTGCAGAAAGAAAGAAACAACATCCATGCATCCACAGCAGCTGCTGCTGCTGCAAATCCTTTGGCATGGAGCAAAACTGTAAGAGTGATGGAATCTTGAACAGTCTGAATTTGGAAGTTTGACATGATGGGTTAGATACTAACATCTGAAGTCTGAACTCTCAACTACAGGTAATACATGACTCCTGTATCTCCTGATCACTTGCATTTCCAAATTAAACTTCTTATTATCTGCTTCTTCTATGATACTAATACAAGAGAATATTTACATGTGCTAACTATGCTAGATTAAGGTTAATTAATAGTCACTGTGTCCCGGTCTGCAAGACAGGAAATAAAGCTGGATTGAAACAGGGGTTACATAGTACTAGCAGCAGCAGTTTACAGAGTTAAATCAATGAGCTTCTTCTTCTGTTCACATACGTGTGAGTGCAATAAGCCTTTTTACATGCATGCTTAGGTTTATTGGTGATCTTTTCATAGACGTGCATGCATACTAGTACCTGTGTAGTAGCTAGCATAGATCTCATGAGTGGTAGTGATAACATCTCTAGCCCTTAGGCCATCAAAGAAGGATACAAAAACAGTAAAAAGAGACAGGACATGAACAGCAAGATACTCCTAAGCCTGAAACCTGAAGGCTGCTTCTGCAATTATAAGCTTGTGAAGCAGCAAGCAGGCAGCACTGCAGCAGTGAGCACTACTCCTCCTACTACAAATTAAAAAGAAAAAAAAAACTTTTTTTTTCAGAGACAGCTAGAGACAAGAGAAAGTGTCACTACAAGGTGAAGGAGACACTGAAACACAGAGGACCCTTGGTGGTTTTGAGCAGCTGGGTTCTTCACAAAGATTCAGAGATGTGTCTTTCCATGGCATGAGTGCATGCATGGCTGCAGATGCAGAGGCAGAGGCTTGCAGCAATGCAAAGAAAGATTGCAGTCATGCAGCAGTCTTGTGCTGCAAGTGCTTTGCATGCATGCATGCATGCATTTGCATGTGTGATACTCCACTATATAAATGTGCATGGTCCACAAGATCTTCCTTGACATATCACAACAACTATGATCAAAACTCTGACCTCCTCCCAATCCAAACATCTTGTCATGCACAATCTTTTCTTCCTCCTCCCTCCCCTGCCACATTGTAGATATGAGAGAGAAATCACAAAAGATGCAGAGCTTTAGGTCTCCCTCTCTCTTGTGCTTTATAGGCATGCAGAAATGTGGACATTGTTGCAGGCTGCAGCACAATGGAAAGCCAAATCTAATCTAAAGTAGGAGTAGTATATGTAGTGTATGCAACATTTCTGAATGCCAATATGTACTTGTGTACACATGGCTCCCAATGCTCCAAAGTACTCTTCTGCTCAATGCCATCATGAGGTTGGGGGCTTATTGGTTTACACATTTTTGCAAGGAGATGATCCATATAAAAGGAAATACTAAAATGATATACATACGACCCTGTTGTCCGGCTACCGTGTATGACTCTAGCCACAATGAAAGGCACAGACGGTAAAAGTCTCACTCCGTAATAGAATCTGACATGCGTAGTGATGCCGTAACAGAGTCGGACGCTAGTCGAACGCTGGAGTCGTATGTATAGCAGCGATCAAGGAAATACTAGTACTATATCATGAAAAAAAATGTGTGCATGTATCTTCTGGGATTGATTGATTGATTGATCGATCGACCAGCCACACGCATTGCTTGCTTGATTCCATGAAAACATGCCACTCATTTCATGCCCAGCTTTGCAAATTGGAATGCAGATTTGTTTGTATATATATACACATTGTGCACTGCTATGCCTATTTCATCGTCATCATCATTCTGACGCTAGCAGCAGGAGGAAGGGAGAACAAATGATTTGGATAGTAATCTACATTATGTGTAGATAATTAACATGATGTTTCCTGATCACTGATTACTACTACTAATATTATCATTCAGAGAACAACAAGCAACTGAGAAATTGGGGTACTATACTAAAGGAAAGAGACTTGCTTTGTCTCTGAAATAGATGGCCATTTGCAGGGACGTTTTAACTGCCTCTTAATCGATGTGCTTTCAACATGTGATTGGTGGGTGTCATCTCACTGCATTCTTTCAAAACTCTGAATGTGCCTCTCTTTCCAGTAAACATCACTGCGTTCATCCTCTCTGCTGAACCCATTTCTGTGGTTCAGATGAGTGCAACTTTTTTTTTTGAAACAAAGTTCAGACTGCAACTTATATATGCTAGTACTAGCTATGTAGCTGTTTGTTTAAAGTTTGTACGTTCCACAAATCATGCACTAATTAAGCAGCAGTTTGCACCACAAAGCGAAATTTTTGACACCTGAAATTAATTTTTGTGCTTTCATCAGGTGCTGATTGCTGAAGAATCTGCATTGCTTGATTATGAGATCCTAATCCTGGATGACATTAATGTATCTACGTACTACAGAAGAATTGGAGGACAGTAGTACACAGCATTAAGAAATTAAAACGGTTTGGGATTAAATTTATTGGAGGTTGACTATATCACAACTGCTTAAAAGAACACACATACTTGATTTTAGAAAATCCAGCATACAGCTTTGCTTGCAAAATGTAGTTTATAGAGGAGCATATATATTAGCATGTATATAAACTATCTTGCTCATTACTTAGGAATTAGTGACTAGCACGTACTTGGTAATAAAAATTTGTGTTTGATATGCATCTGTAAGTACGTGCTAGCTAGCTAGCTATATGGTTGAACGCGCAATTAATCCCCACTAATATTTCAAGATCATTGATTGATACTCTTTTGTAGCCTTGCATATTAGTATAGATTAGATTAGCAAAGTTATTATACTCTTTTGTAGCCGTAGCTTTAATACTAGCAAAGTTATAGTTCAAACTAGATTAAATTAACAATAAATGCTTGACGGGAGATGATCAAGTAGTCGACTTAATTAAATAGCTAGAGAAAACCTAAAATATAATAATCAAAAGTTACATGATTCCTGAGCATGCATATGCCTAGCACAGATCGATAACTTTATATATGTAGTAACTAGAGATTCTAAGAAATTTATTAAGGGATTTGACAAAATATTCAGGTCAACTCATATTGCTTAGTTGGAGAAATTAATGAGTTGGTGATTGTTGTGTTGGGTGCCCCAATTATCTTAGTTTACCATCACATGCATGTTCTTGGGTGCCCCAATTATCTTAGTTTACCATCACATGCATGTTCTTTAATTAAGATCTGATCAAGTTGATCTCGCAATAAGAGCAACACATAATTTAATTTCATTATTAATTAATGTTGTGATGAAGTGGCTTGTACAGCTTTGAGTATTTAGAACAAACTAAAATACCATGCAGCATGCAGAGCCATGAATATACGACGTGTAGGCATTAATGTTGATTGTGGATGATTGCCTAGTTGATATATGAAAATTATGCATTTTTATGTATATTGACCTGACAATAAATTAGTGCAAATGCAAAACACATATATGCGGTTTGTCTCGCCACCATTTCTGCTAATTTGCTGATCATTTTGGTGTTTGTTCTCATCACGTGGTAATTAAATAAATAAATGAACTAATGAGCAGCATTGAGTAGTTTTCTCTCATCATGAACAATTAATATAATCAAGGAGACACTGTATTTTTTTCATGAAACTGAAACTGTATATATATCTGCATGCATGCGTGCATGCGTGCATGCAGTCCTTAATTTAATCCTTCATATATCAACTGAAAATTATACTTAATTTCTTGATTATTTCCCTGCAGTACGTGATGGCCTCACCTGCAATAACTGACAACTACCTCTGAATCGTATGTACGTTGAAGATGCTTATACTAATAAGCTGAACTTCATGCAACTATATAATATTGTTACATGTAAAAAGCTTGGAAGTTAAGCCAGAATTAGTCAAGTTTTTTTTTAAAAAAAAACACCCGTACTGACCATGATGAGATTGATGGAATGAACTATCAAGTTATCAAGGAAAATCATGGAGGTAATGCAACAATATGAGAATTGTTGGTGAGTATATGTTTAGTAGAATGCCGTAGTTAATTTCATGAATAAATTTAATCTAGTTTATTTTATCTGAGAAATAGAATGCATAATACATATGTAGGAGTATATGCATGTGTTATATATATATATATATATATATATATATATATATATATATATATATATATATATCCGATTGTACATTTTTAATTAGTTGCTAGAAGAGTTTGTCTGTAAACCAAATGATCAAAGTAAAAAAATGTCAAATCGATTTGAATAAATCATACATGCTTGCACTTCAGCATTTAATTACTTCATAATTAAATAACTTAATTACTTATGTGTGTAAGAAATTTTCTCATGGTTTAAGATATACAAGAAATCTGATCATGATCATTAGTGATTGATACGTGTTGTCGTTGTCCTTATAATTAATTATCAGGATGTAAACCTTCGTATACTTGTGTAGAAGATACGTACCGGGGAAGATATGGATGGAATAATAAAATAGACACAACTAAATATTTCAACATTATCTAAATGAAAAAATATATTTGGTATATATGTAAATTACCATAACATATATCGATCAGTTGAGATTTTGTGCAGTTTGCAGTTGAATCACTGTCATGTGAACTCTATCTCAATGCCACAACTAAAAATTGCACACATTAGCAGAGATGCCACCTCGATCGACGTTCAGCTGTATGCATGCTTCCCAAAAGGTTGCATTTCTTAGCTACAACTCGAGTTAGGAGCTAGCGTGGCCTGTGATATTTTGATATCATATACTTCCTCCATCCTAAAAAATCTAGTATCAGATGTCATATATCCTATTACTATGAATCTAGATAGACCTCTATCCAGATTCATATTCGGTACTAGGTTGATTTTAATTTTTATAGGACGGAGCTTAGGGAGTATACAATATCTTACATACATGCTACTCCCTCCGTTTCACAGAGACTTCATTTTTCAGTTTTTCAATACAATGTTTGGCTCTTCGTCTTATTTAAAAATTTTCTATGATTACTATTACTATTATTATTATTAGATGATAAAATATGAACAATACTTTATGTGTGACTAATTTTTTTAAAAAAAAATTAAATAAGACGGACCATCAAACGTTGGACACAGAAACGCAAAAGTAAATTTTTTGTAGGACGGATGTAGTAATAAAGATCATAAGTTGATCTGACCTAGCATCAGGAATTTAAGGTTTGGGCGATTAAGGAATCTCTGATAAATGACAATGTATCAGAAACAGGGACATGATAGCGTCTTAACTTAATAGGAGCATAACAACACATATATCTTCCACAGAAAGGTAGGTATACCTGATGCCTCGCTCCTGTGTCACTGTTGAGCTGATTAATTAACTAGTAATTAATTGATTAAGTAAGCTTAACTGAATGTTTACCAATAAAACATACGGAAGAGTAAGCACAAAACAGCTCCAAGGCTGTGTATTATAAAACATATGGAAGAGTAAGGGTTGGGAACCATTACCTCTTAGTTTTAAAAAAACAGAGCGATGAATTAGTACATACTTCCTCCGGTTTTATTTTATTTAACGTTTTGAATAATGACACGGTCTACAAAACATACCTTTGACCTTATTTTTCTATTATAATACATATAATAAATAAATACGTGTTTACTTTTATTATAGTGTTTAATTTTGAAAGACAAATCTATATATATTGTTCTAGTTTCTTTAAACTAAATATTCTTAAAGTTATTGATGGTCAAAGTTATAAAAGTTTGATCTCAATCTTGTCCAAAACGTCAATTATTATAGAATCGGAGGGAATAGTTAATTAAGTATTAGTTAAAAAATTGAAAAATAAGTTATATGAACTTTTAAAACAACTTTGTTATTAAAAGTTTTTGCAAAAAAAATACATTGTTAATCGTTAAATGGGTATAGTAGTGGCAGCACATCCTTCCTGTTCCTTGAAACATCGCCTAGGAGATCACTCGATTGTGTAATCCACCATTCCACCCTTAAAACAGTTGGGCAGCGTTCCTAGATGATGACGGATCTATGTGAGGGAGAGTGGATCCTATATCGCCCTTTTCATCTACAACCTTTCTTTCATCCTAGTGATGTCTAGGAGCCCGTGGGTGTGCCGACTGTCTTAGAGATGACATTGCGTTGTATGTTTGTGTCTTCATTATATTGCTTTTTTGATGGTGTGTTTGCTTGCGTTATCGATATGTGGTGTTGTGTTTCTTTTTTTTTATCCTTCTGATTATAGCCGTTTATACAACTATAGTTTTATTTCTTTCCCAGTTACTATATCAATATAATTAAAACCTCGCATCATTTTCCATTATCTTAAAAAAACCTCGCATGATTTGGAACATGAAAAGAAACAGCCTAGTACATCTCCATACAAAGGTAGGTAGCCTTTGCTCCTGAGTCACTGTTGAGCTGATTAATTAACTAATAATTAATTAAGCCTAGACTTGTTAAATCAAGAATGTAACCCTCTAGTTAGTCATTAATAAAGTTCTCTCTTGACCTTAAAAAAATAATTAATTAAGCTTAACCGAATATGTACGAAGAAAACATGCTTACGGAATAGTCAGCACAAAATAGCTAACCTTTTTGGTGGTTAAAAAGCTTTCCTTTGGACTAAATATAGAATCCTTGAACATGTATCTAAGAATTACTAACTAATTATATATTACTTCTTCTCAGAAAGATCAGTATAACAACACAGGGAGACCTCAGCCTCAGCTGATCACCAGTTGCCATTCTGTCACCTCAACTTAGAACATACTTCACCTTGCTCCTCTCTCTCTCTCTCTCCTTAATTCTTTCTCAAGTCGTTTTCTCTCTCAATGTTGCCTGCTCGTGTAGCCTATAATAATATTGGCTACGTGCGTTTGTTTGCGTAGGTAGTTCTCCTGTCCAGCGTCTGTACTGCACATAGATTCTACCACAAGATCGACAGCAAATGGCAACCAAATTAATGCAATATTATGGCCTGCATGCACTGCACCACCCTTAATCCTTCCATCTCACAAAATCACACATTATACATAATTAATTAATTAATTAAAAACCAAAGATATATATATATATATATATATATATATATATATATATATATAATTCATCACTGATGACAGCTATTCACAATCTTTGCTTATCTCTAATTTAATCACATAATTAGTTTATCTCTCCTCAAGCTGGTGCATCTCTCTCTACAACTAGAAAGTAGCTAGCTAGCTAGTATTAATTTGTATTGCATCCCTTGGCATAAGGGTGAGAAGCTAGGCTCCAAGTTCATTTGAGAGCAAAGGGAAAGTGAGGCCTCCATCAGCTAGCTAGCTCTCCTCCTCTTCTCCTTGTCTCTTCTCCTTCGAGTTTGCTCCCCTACAGGAGAGAAAAGGATTCATCACATCTCATCTCACAACCCCTTTCATCGATCTCTCCTAGATTATCTCTCTCTCCAATTTGCTCCAATCTTTAATTTCCTGCCTTTGAAGCTATAGCTACAGCCATGGAGGATGTCTGTCTCATCCATGGCGTAGCTAGCTAGCTAGTTTCTTTCTTTGCACTTGTTGAGTTCTTGTTAATTACTAAAGGATTGCGGCCATGGATGGAGATGGTGGAGCTCGTCGTGGTGTAATCGGATGAGTGCGTGAGAGACATGAGACGTGCAGCTAGATGCAGGATCGAGGTCAGCAGCAGCAGCAGGTTGTCGTTGTCGTCGTCGTCGCCGCCGCCGCCGCCGCCGCCATGGTGCCAGCTAGGAGCCGCCTGTTCCACCATGACAGCAGCAGCAGCAGCAAGAGGGGCGGCGGCAACTCGTCGTCGTCCTGTACTCCCCAATACTGCATCGCCACCCAGCTCGACACCGCCGCCGCCGCCGCGCCGGCGCGTAGACGTCACCACCACCACCACCAGCAGCCGGCGGCGGCAAGATACCAGCTAGCCATGGCGCCGCCCGAAGACGACGCGGCCGCCGGCACGAGCTCTCGTGGCGGCGGTGCAGGAGACGACGACGACGGCGACAAGGACTGGCTCCAGCTCGGCCTCGCCGCCGCGGCGCCGACCGCCACCGCTCCGGCGGCGGCGGCGGCGCCGTCGTCGTCTACGCCCACGGCGCCGGAGCTGGACGTGTTCGCCGCCAAGCAGTACAACGGGAGGCCGCCGCTGTTCCCGCTGCCGATCTTGAGGAGCTACCACCACCACCACCACCACCAGTACGGCCACGGCGGCGGCCGGTGTCCGCCGCCGTCGTTCTTCCCGTTCGCGCGGCCGTTGAGGAGCTCCGGCGATCTCCCCGGCGTGATGAGGGTCATCAGCCCGCCGCGAAGAGCGGCGGCTGCTGATGCTGCCGGCTTGTGGCTGACACTTCAGGCATCCCCTGATCAGTAAGTGTATATACATATATATATATATTTACATGTAAGAGATGTAATCCATTTCCATTATTTTAAAAAAAAATTACATGTAAACTTCCTCAAAAAAAAATTGCATGTAAACTTGTGATCATTAACATGTTGATCCATTCCATATAAGATTGGTTATATGCATACATGCAAATTAAAGTAGCTAGTATATGCACCTCATGACAACAATGCAAATAAGCCCAATACAGATATATGTGTAGATATTGTTTATCTGCACAAGCTAGCTTTTATATATCTAAATTTATCTTGTGTTTGTAACCATTTAGCTCTTAATAATGTCTAATCTTGTTTTCATGTTTGCAGATTTCGAGAGCCCATTTTGCCCCAGATACCAAAGAGCTACCTTAGAATCAAGTAAGTTAATTATGTATATCTTCAAAAAAAATCATGCTTAATTCTCTCCTTTAATTTCAAAGTACAAACTATTAAATGCATAACAATCCATGTCCATTTAGTTTGCATATATATTCATGTGTGAGTAATTTTACGGTTCTTGAGGAGGTACCATGAGGTACCAAAAATTTAGTGTAAAAGTTGGTACCTCATGTTATTTAGGTACCAATAGATACCAAATTTACAATAGAAAAAGTGGTACCTCATGGTACCTCCTCAAGGACCATAAAATTGCTCATTCATGTGTAGCTATCATCACTGTGTAGCTTGTTTCTGCAAGGCATATATATCTAGCTAACTAGTAGTCTTTAAGTTTCTATATAGGTCGGTCTAGCTAGGTACCAATCAAATAAAGTTTTTCTCTTGATTTATAATGTCTTATATGGAATTTCCAAAGGTCCTAGTTACATAAAACACACATTAAGATAATGAATGAATATATCTACTTGCACATTTTTCACAGGGATAGCAACATGAAGGTGGAAGTGGTGATGAAGTACTTGGCCGGCAAGCTAGGACTCACACAATCTCATCTTCAGGTACAATAATCCGGAATTAGTCAACACCTTTCTTCAGCTACAAATTAAGCATGCATATATACTTTCCTTTTCTTTCACTATTAATTAATTAATTACTACACCTTGATTATATAATTTTCTCTAAATAAAATATTAATGATGATGATATTTAATTTGCTTGTTGATTGTCGCATAAAATGATTGGAAGAAGCAGCGATCGAGTGATCAATAGTGAATAGTGAGCAGTTGTTGAATTTGCACTGCAAGGCAGCTAGTATTCTCTTGTGCTGAGTTGCCGCATATATAGGTTGGCAATTAGGGGGGGATCATGAAAGGAACATTATACCTAATCGAAAGTACCACATTGAGCTAAGGTTGGGATCTCTTTGATTTGGTACTAGACAAAAGCAATAGGTCACAGGCCCATATCAGCATGCATGTAGTATATAGTTACCAAAATACCATCATGCTGTTCTGTATATTTGTATCCATATGCATCATGCAAGTTCATTAATTCGATCTCTTAGATTTGGTAGGTAATTTGGACCATAATTAGATCAGTTCCCTGAAGAGGCCTTATGGCTGAATTTTCATATAGCTTTGGCAAATTTTGAGGAAAAAAAATATTTGCTCCCTCCAAAGGAAAAAAAAAACTTAATTTTAGGTGTTTCTGGCTTCAACTCGTTTGTGACGACAACATTTATGTGCAGGTCAATTTTTAGCGGTACAAATTAATTAATATTTACCATGGAAAAAAAATACATGTAGCTAGTAGCATCCCACAAATGAAAGTATGAAACCAATGCTAAATACGTTTATTCTGCTGTTTGTAAACTTTGTATCATCCAAACATAAAAGAGCTAGATCATGAAATTAATTTTGGACATGTTTGTACAACAGCACCACCCTTTAGTATATAACATTTAGTTGCAAAAAAAAAACTTAGACGGCTTCCAATATTTTTTGGAACCATTTCACGAATTCACAAAATATATTTCCACTGCATTACATTGAGATTAAATAACTGATCATTGAGTAATAAGTAAGTATACAATAGCAACATATATATGGTGTTTATGTTATATATGCATGAGCTGGGTATAGTATTGTTCTCTCTCCACTTCCACTATATACATTTCCCGGCATGCATGCAGAATATTTGTTCTTTTTTTTCTATTGATATATACTCCCTCCGGTTTGAAATGTTTGACACCGTTGACTTTTTAGCACATGTTTGACCGTTCGTCTTATTCAAAAACTTTTATAAAATATGTAAAATTATATGCCTACATGAAAATATATTTAACAATGAATCAAATGATAGGGAAAGAATTAATAATTACTTAAATTTTTTGAATAAGACAAACAGTCAAACATGTGCTAAAAAGTCAACGGCGTCAAACATTTCGAAACGGAGGGAGTACATGATATATGCAAAAACAAGAAATATATAGGGGAGCTAATTAATTACGAAGTGTATAATAGGTAGCCAGCTGGTTGGTAGATAGTAATACATGGACGTAGCAACAATAGAATTAAGTGTATTAACATTTTGCAACATTAACTATTATTGGGTCAACCACACAGGAACAAAAGCAGAACAGTTGAACTGTCAATGTATACGTGTTGTACATTATGGCAATATGGCTGTAGAGCCCTCAGCTCGATCCATTACACGCAGCACTAAACTAGTTCTACCAACTTATTAATTCTCATTATTCACTAGGTGAAAAATCTAGATCACCTCCATTAATTAATTGTTCACAGATATAAAGTGATTTTTTGACATCAAAAGTCAACTAGCTCTCACTATTTTTTTAATCTAAATTTTATCGTCATCTACCCAAAAGATACCGAGGGGCTCCCATATTTATTATGACATGTTTAATTCGCATTCATCATTTTTCATATTAATTTGCGGCTATGCACTCAAATAAATTGTATGTCTTGATTGTATGAATTCTTCGTCCACATGAAAAATATATATAAATAAAAAGGGGAATTATAATCTTAATAAAAGGAGGGTTTCAAATGTACAACATCCACAAATTATATTATATATATTTACCATAGACTTTGTGGAAGTAATTCTTTGAAAAGGTTTTGTTGAAAATTAACGTTTGAAAACCATATAGGGAATAATCACTCTTGATTGGAAGCCTGGAAGGGCATATGATTTTCGACATATATATATTTAATCATGTTAGTTAAATAGTTGTCTAATTTAATTAACAGCCGGATATCGACAACTCGATGTGATCGCCTTAATTACCTTTTACTATACTATACTAAATTCATCATTGGGCGTGGGAGTATAAGGGGAATATATTTTTTTCTTATATTAATTAATTTATGCATTATTAATAAGGGGAATATGGTGAGACCGAGTAGCAATACGTATATATGTCATCGTCATGCTTTCGTATATACTACGTATCAATCACGTTGCGTTGTCCATCATACATACAGCAAGTCAGCAATGCAAACCTCCGTTCTTAAAGAAATGCTACGTCATATAATACTTGCATGTAGTCGTCACATCTCGAAATCTTAAATCATCAACAAAAAATATCGGTATTTTAAAGTATGAAAAATTATATTTGGTAGATTAATTTGTAATGAAAGCTCTTTTACTGTATAGCTTATTTTTAAATATTGCTTATACAAATATAAAGTTTTAGGAAGTACATCTACATCTTTCGAGAACGGAGATAGGAGTAGCAGTTAATTAGACCGACCAATTAATTAACAGAAAGCCTATACAACGGTATTCCGTTGGAACGGAATATCCTTCTATGAGACAGTACCTGATACCTAATACATGTTGTGGTACTACCTACATGGTACCCGATACCTGTTATCTGGTACCTGTGATATCTAGGACTTGATACTTGAGATACGCGTGCAAGAGAATAGTTAATATGTCTATCCCGCTGCAACGGGATTCTGTTTTGTAGCACAGCAATTATATTTGAGCAAGTTTACGGTAGAGGTGGTTCATACCTCTATAATTTTATCATCATTTGAAAAAATAGCCAAAGGTATACTTTTTTATTGTAAAATTTGATACATCCAAATATATACTAGGTACCTCGAGGTAAAAAAAATTAGTGTAAAATTTAAGTATCTTGAGTTATTTTCTCAACTACAGTAAAAAATTTCCTAATTATATATCACCTACTCATAAATTTAGAGGTAGTATATACAATACATTAATTCATCTATACCAACTCTAATACACTTTATCACGATACTTGTTTGCTCAATATATCTACTCTTAATTTCTCTCATTTTTTATATCTCAAAGCTTGTTTGTAGACTAGAAACTGCCTCTTATATAAGGCGGTGGTTTCTTGTCTCTTCTTATCTCTTTTCTTCACCACCTCGTCATAAAAACTTATGTGGGGGTATCTTGGATATGTGCTTAGGTCATTACAGCAAACATAAGTGGAGGGCGTATCAATATGCCATGTGTACTTTATTCCTAAATAATAGCATGCATAGAATAAAAGGAAGGTTGAGGCAATTATGCCACTTAATATTGTGGGAGGGCATGAGATAGGATATCTTCATCTAATTAATTGGTTGTGCTCTGCTTTATTAGAAATATACTATTTTTAGATAAATTTTGATTAGTGAATTAGAGGTGCCTATAACTTTTTGTTGTTTTTTGGACGGAGAGGATGTAATAATTTGTTTTCGCTACTGGTTTATTTGTTTGTTCCCTTGGATTTTTGCCTAGAAGTGTAGTGGCTCAATAGCTGATTGGCTTCTCCAAACTATCGCAACGTGAAGGCGACATGCGTGCTATATACTACAATATATATGCATATGCGATGTGCAATTAATGCCAAAGAGTATATATAGAATAGTACTCCCTCCGTTTCAGCTTATAAGATGTTTTGATTTTGGTAAAAGTCAAACTGCATCAAATTTGACTAAATTTACAGAAAAAAATAGTAATATTTTTGACCCAAGATAAATTTATTATAAAAATATATTTAATTACTAATGTAATAAAACTAATTTGGTAATGTAAATATTACTATATTTATCTATAAACTTAGTCAAACACCAAAGTTAAAACATTTTATAACCTGAAACATAGGGAGTAGCTTGTAATAATATATATGTGTGAGCTTCGTTGATCTGCATGTTTGCGTTCATATGCCACATGCATGCCAATGAACTATGGAAGAATATAGTTAAAGAGATTAATTAATTAGTAGTACTTGCACATGTGTTCATGCGCATGTTCATTAATTAGCTCTATATATTAGTTTGTTCCTGTTGTAGCACATGTACATGCATGTATATATTGTGTGAGAAAATAAAAAAAAATCATGTACGTGTGGTTGATCTTGATCTTAACCAGGTGGAACTGACATGCAGAGGGCAGCTTCTTCCTCCCTTCTTGCTGGTCAAAAATGTCAGAGACAGCATCTGGTGCTCATCACTGCGACCAAGCTGCAGGGAAGACGACGACGGCGACGGCGAGGATGATCTTGTTGAGCTGCACCGGCGATCGCCGGCGGCGGCGGCTACTACTGACCACGTCATGGCACTCGTTTACAGCACAAGTAGTTCCTGCCATTAATTAGCTAATAATAATGTCCATCCATCGATCTGTAATTAATCAACGAGTTCTTTCATTATTTCGTCCGACCCCCAGCTGATCTGCATGCTGCTCTGGTTAATTAACTGGTGGTTTAGTCGTCACAGGATTAACCAACCAACCAATGGACACATTTGTTTTTCTTTTTGTTCGATCTAATTCCATGTTGATTTGTTTGAAAGAAAAGCTTGGTCCTTTTGATGGGGATGTTCCTTTTA
The DNA here is from genome assembly GCF_000147395.1 of Oryza glaberrima. Lineage (NCBI taxonomy): Eukaryota > Viridiplantae > Streptophyta > Magnoliopsida > Poales > Poaceae > Oryza > Oryza glaberrima. Next base: position 37,407,727 of record NC_068326.1, on the reverse strand, counting down.
CCACAATTCCATCATCCACACAAAAACAGTTAACCTGGGCTAGCTACTAGCTGCCGAGTACTGAGGCAGTTCAGCAGCTTGAGATCTCATCAGTATCACCATTTCTTGTGAAAAGCATCAGCATTTGTTCAGTCATCTGCTTCTACTGTCAGTTAATTTTTCTAGCTGCATATACACCAGGAATTAGTACTACTTCACATCTGTAATGAATCAGCACGCGTGCATACAAATATGGGTCACGTTATGTACACATCGAATCGATGCTTCAAAGAATTTGTCAGTTGATGCATGTCAGGTGTCACATACAATTCCACTCAAGTTGCATTCCATAAAGGCAAATGCAAGGACCAGATGAGGTCACTGTATGTAGTGCTACACAAATCACAAAATGCTTGCACAGAGCTATCACAAGTAACACCCATCAATGCGTTGGGCTGTTGGCATCAATGTAAACTAGAACAAGAATTACAGGAACTTTCCCTAAATGTCTGAATCCTCAGACCAAAACTAGTGCCTACAGCCCTACACTCTGGGTATAAAGAATTTTCTCATCCGCGCACAGACAAGCTAGCTCCAAGGTCTCATCTTAGAACTGTGGTCTTGATACCACACCTGTCGCTTTCGCTTATAGCAGTTGTTGACAATGCAGCTTTCGCTTATAGCAGTTGTTGACAATGCAGATGTTACCAAAGATCTAAGTTGACGGTTTCGCGCTCATCCTAGTGTTAACGATATGGTCTCAACGCCCTCCCTTCTGCATCTTGAATCTAGATACAGGTCTTGAAGATGAACTAGCAGGCTGGAAAAATGTTTTGGAAAGATCATGAGCAGAGCAGGTCAATATGAATTTGTACCCCACAGAACAGAACTTTGAAAAAACATCTTACATTCTGCAAAGCAGCACTCTTTGAAGGTTGAAGGGTTGAAATATTATCATCATGTTCAATAATAGACCCTGTGAAGGCCTGCAGCAGCCATAAGATAAGGTCAAACGTAATTTCAAATGACATAGCAGCATATATATCCCTGTAAAAGCAAAAGACCTTTTGTCCACTTGACATTATCTTCCGATCATGAGATGTAGGGTTATCTGAAGAAACCTGTCGAGTGAAAGATCAGGAATCAGCGTTACCAACACAATGAAAGAATAATATAAACCCCACATGTAATTAGGGACAAAATGCATACTCAAGCATCCAGAGTGGTGCTTGATTTCAGTTGACATAAGAAATATGTAAAGCAAGTGCCATGTCACTTTAGCTAACACATTTAACACACATCATAAATACACAATGCTACCAAATGAAATAAGCAATTTGATTGTGTATAAAACACGCCAGCTGATGATAGGATATTAAGATGAACCATGCATACCAACAGGGCAACAGCTGGTGCCTCCAGAGTAGAATGGCCTAATCACACGAGTCCATGAGAGTTGGCTTTTAGACTTTATGTCTATCTCATTTTGAATTTTAGCAGTATGTTTTTAGAATGCTAGCATGTCTTATTTTAATTTTACTCATGTGACGTGCTAGCTGAGATATATTCTCACTTGCAACTGGTACTTTATTGAGGGTCTGCAACTGTAAGGATCGTTGTATCAACCTCTCTGAGATTGACAAACTGGTTCCTTTTTTAATGACAAATGGAGCAGGCTTTTTCCTCCTAAAAAATCAGTTGTATATGAAGATCTAAGGCATGGGCATATAACCAAAAATTGTCTGAGAACCAGTAATCCCATCAAATTATCATAATTGTTACTATGGGACAAAAATTCCAAAGCATGGGCATCACTAGGAAGTCAAAATCATGCAAATGGTACCTGAAGTATTGGACTCGAGTGTTTTGGACCCTGTGGCAATGGAAGAGACTTGGATGGACCAACTGTATGCCTGTTATCATCTTGAAAAGAAACAGCTGCAAATAGGAAATTTGGGTTACACATACATGACCAGGGTAATTATATTACTTAAAAGTAACATATGAAGCATCAAGGGAATGAGGTGCTTCTAGACTGGGATAATGTGTATCATCTGCCTCCAATAACATTACAGAAACAAGATGGAAAAAAAAAACTACAGGAAACATATACTTTTGACAATGATAATCTAAATAAGCATGTGACCCAAAGTAAGTCATATGAAAGTATCGGAACTAACCTTTTTTAAGAGGAAGCTGAATTCCAGGGTTTATTGTCTGCACCAAATGCAAAAAGCATAGTGATTGATACAATAGCTAAGGAAGATATATCACTGTAATTGCATGCCATATTGCCATGCACTCAGGAATAAAGAAGGTACAGAGAAAAAAAAAGAGCTTACAGAAGTCTGTCCTGGAAAAACCGAGTGAGGTGTGCTGGCTGAGGGTGCAAAAGAAGCGCTTTTCAGTATTTCCCTTCCTCCTGGCTTCTTCAGAGCACTCTTCAGCTATTAGTCATTTAGTGCAAGCATTAAAACGCGATAATTGCAATGAAGCGCACTAACTAAATCAAGATAACATCAATATCATGTCACATCAGTTTGAGAAACAAGTACCTGCGCACTTTCATGACTCTGATCATTACCACCACTTCCAGAAAATGAGGCACCCAAACTAGCATTATGATGATCATTGTCATCAATTAGAATATTCTCTTCTTCCTCATCTTCCTTATCATCCTCACTTGGTCCAGCATTTTCCTCATCATCTTCGTCATCCTCATCATCTTCTCCATCTTCTTCAGAAGTACTACCAGCATCATTTTCTTCCATTTCAAGTTCATCTAACCTTGCCATGATTTGAGTATATTCCCTGTCTTTGTCTGGCATGCCTGAAGCAGAACTTGAAGCATCTGTGAGTGAGAGTAAAGAAACTAGTCATGCCTAAGAAGACGTTGCAACTTGCCAACTAGATGCAAGTTCAAAATGTTTACTGAGAAACTTGTAGGGAGTATCATAATGATATCTCAACACAACAAGATGTCCTCATGTAATGTTTAATTATATATGTTAAACTTAATAGATATGATGCTGTCAACAGCCAGCATTTGCATGTAGAACGAGGGAGAAATACCAGAAGATCAACTTGCACAAGATTACTTGGAACTTGATAAAATTTAGGAGATTAGACCAAATAAGGACTCACAACAATAGTATATTAGGAATTAACATTACAACTCAACATACTGTGGGTTCACGAAAGATCAAACAGATACTGAAAATCTGAAATATGATAGAAAAGGCAGAACACCAGTAGCTAATGAAAAGAAAGTTCCAAATGGTTACCCAATGTTGATGAATTTATTTCTGTATCTTCATCATATTCTTCCCTTATTTCAATAAGACCTTCCTGCCAGTATAAGCAAAAGAGATTAAGTATCTTTATAGAAACAAAGCTCAAAACGGAAGAATGAAGAGAGAACGCCAATTTGTGAACAATTCACAATTCCATAAGACATAACACCAGAAAATACTATGTTAAGTTCTCTGTGAGCAAGGGCCCCCTCCTGCAGAACCTTTTTTTTTTTTTTGCCAAAATGGCTGAACTAGGTGGCCCTTGGCAGTGCTAGGTGATCCTAGGCAGGCTGCACAGGGCACTAGACAGCTTACAGGATAAGTACCTTGCTTGATTTTGGGTTAGTAATAGTTCATGTTCCCTGTTGAACTAAATGGGGATTAATTAAAGTGTGTATTGAGCATCTATTTTAATATCTGTCACGGTATGTCTGAATACATGCCAAATTCTTCCTGATTGCAATTGGGCTGCCTATGCAGTATACAGGCGCTAAGCACCACTTGACTGCTTGCCTAGTGCGTTTAGTTTGACCATCCAAACATGATACCAAAGACCTAAGATAAGCCTGAGGTGACAGCTTAGCTGGCAAAGTACAATATTGGTGCTGCAAATGAGGAATTCATAGATATCAATGGTGGCCTGTTGCAAAACACTATTCATTTTTTTCTCTTACAAGTGACCTCAAGCAAATTGAATGAAATTGCAGATTTATAGCCACCTTAACTTATTTAAACACTAACATACCACTGCCTGCCCGAAACATACAACACAAGAAAAGAAAGCCTTACAGAAGCCTCGGCGGCAGTTGATTCGAAGAACTTCGCCTCAGCTTCAAGGTCAGAGATAGTTGCCTTCATCGCTTCCACTTGAGCTTCCAGCTCCATCCCCCTCCTGTGCAATATCTCGGTGGTCTGCTTGGCGGATCTCTCCACATAGTACCCCTCCCCTAGAAGCACCTAGACACAATCAACCATTACATGCTGAGATTTAGACAAATCAACCATCACAATCGAAATCCATAGCCGCTCCGATTCCCAACGGTGGGAACCCTTACCAGTAGTTCATTCGTGTGGATTAAACGGCCGGGGAAAAATGCCGCGCCACCGAAGGGAACCTGCAAACGGGAACACCCAAAAAAAAACATCATCACCAAACTGGCTCGCGGATGCATCGTTACACGCAACCATGGTGCTCATCGGAGAGAGGAGCAAGGGAGAAGGGGAAGCGGGGTACCATGATGTCGTGGGAGACCTCGTCGGGGAGCCTCTGGACGAGGGAGACGAGGGCGGCGTTGTCGGCGGAGAAGCCCTGGAGGCGGCCGAGCTCGGCGCGGCGGTCGGCGACGGCCTCGGCAACCCGCGCCACGGCCCTCCTCGTCTCCTCCGGCGAGAACACCGCGCCCAGCGGCGTCGCCGTCCCCTTCCTCGCCGCCGCAGCCATCGCCGCCGTGTCGCCGCTGCTTTGCTTCGCTTGCTTTGCCCCCCAACTCCCCACGCCAAAAACCCCAAACCTAAATGGGTTGCGTTTGGGCCGTCACACCTAGGTCCGCGGCGTGGATCAATGGGCCGGGCTAAGGCGCGCCGACCTGTGGGCCGTCTAGTGCTTGGACCGGCACCTCAGCCCATTCCTAGTAGAGGACTTGGTTTTTCTAATTACTCCCTCCGTATTTTAATATATGAGGTTATTGACTTTTTGACCAATGTTTTACCATTTGTTTTATTCAAAATTTGTGTGAAAATATGAAAATATTTATATCATGCTTAAAGAACATTTGATGATGAATCAAGGCATAATAAATTAAATGATAATTACATAAATTTTTTGAATAAGACGAATGGTTAAACGTTGGATAAAAAAATCAACGGTGTCGTACATTAAAATATGAATGTAGTATTAATTAACGTTGGGTTTATATATTTTCTAAGATGTTTGCTATGGAAAAATTTGTGATGGTTATACTCGTTTGTTTTATACTAGTATATTAAGATCAAGACAAAATACGTAGGTGTAGTAAAATAATTGGCGCGCCATATGTAAGCCATGAAGCTAAGAAACAATTGTGACAAGTAACCAAAAACTACGTACTATAGGGAATTGTGAAGTGATTATACTAGGCTAGCCTGATTAGGCACAAACCAAATGCCATTATATGTGCTAGTGTGCCACTTTCTTTGTTGCAAATATTGTATGTGAGCAATCCTTTTTTTTTTTTTTGAATCCTAGAATCAGCATTAATAGATCATCATGGGCAAGAAAATAGCAGTCATGGCATCCATGATGCACGGACAGAAAGCACTTATGTGAAATCTGGTCATGTTGTTCAGATCATTTTTTCAGAAATTTAATTGTTCAGATCAATGTTTCAGAAATTAAGCAGGCGTGCTCCAATGTCCCCCATGCATATGCATCCTTTCAGTAATTAGCATACACACTTTTCTTCACCTATTTGCTCTGCTAATTGAGCATGACAACACTTTAAACTGATCCACAAAACATCACTACTTTAATTACGCCTCCTAGCTGCTCAGTAATTTTTCTGCAAGTGTTCATCCATGAACTGGTTAATTAGCACAAGAAATATACAGAGCTAACCACAGCTTTACCAATGCGCTGGGGGAGGGGGGATAACAAGGTAGTAACTTGAAACAAATCAAGGGATGAAATCCAGACAAAACTCTAATTAAGGTAAATAATGATGCCTTTTTATTTGACTATAGTAGATACATCAACAAAATCTAGATAAAGACTTAAAAATCAAGATCGGAGATCGACAGTGGCCGGCCAGATGAGTGGCAGCAGCAATCACCAGCACATGAAAACTAACTACCAAACTGCTTCAGCAACAGAGATGAACCGAAGAAACTAACTGGAAATGCACATGGTCCAAATTAAGACAGGGATCAACAGAAGCTACTAATTGTCTGTGGTTTTCAGTTTTTCACCATGACTGATCCCCCTTGCAATTTGCTTCCTCCTCCTCCTCCTCCTCCTCCTCCTTCCTTGCCTTGGCTGCTGTTCTTCTTTGCCTTCATGAAGCAGAAGCATGAGCAGCAGGGACACTGGAACAAGAGCTTCATATCCTGAACCTAATAGGAGTCTCACTCACATTACAGACTAGAGCTTGAGTAGTAATCTTGACACTCATCTTGAGTTCCTTTTAAATGGGCACAAATGGATCACCCCTTTTCCCTGTGGCACCACCTTTCCTTTCCATGAGAGACATGGCCCAGTCATAGACTTATTAGTAGGCTATAGCTGCATAGCCCATGGCACGTTCGTCTGTTCTTCTCTGTTCCTTTTTCCTCTGAAGATTAGTACTGCCTTTAAACAAAAGGAGAAGGATGAAGGTTACTAATCCCTCCGTCCCATGATATAAGAGATTTTTAGTTTTTGCTTACAACGTTTGACCACTCGTCTTATTTAATTTTTTTTTGCAAATATAAAAACCGAAAAGTTATGCTTAAAATACTGTAGATAATAAATTAATTCACAAATAAAATAATTAATAATTTCAAAAAAATTTGAATAAGACGAGTGGTCAAACGTTGCAAGTAAAAACTCAAAATCCCTTACATTATGGGACAGAGGAGTAGTACTGCTGATTGTGTGACATCAAATCACCGATTGATTGGCAATTTTCTGACAAGCAAGATAAACCAATGGGACAAAACTAAATAATTTGCAGTGCACGCAATCATTTGCACTCATAAACAGTCTGTCGTGTGTGCATTATACTATACTCCTGCATACATTTGGTTAGTGGCATGCATGTCGTGTCTGCTTTAGTTCAGTCTGCTTTGATCAACACATGCAGAAGTATTAACATTAATTAATAACAAGTTAACCGATGATTAATCTGTGAAGACATGCGTCCCATTTGCAGGGCAGTACTGATGCTGGGCGAAAAAAGGCTACAGAAGGAACTGCAGGCCGGGCTGACAGTCCAGGTGTGGCTGTTGTGTTCCTCTGTACATATTGACTGCAGCTTCTGTCGGTGACTGGCTATATCATCCATTGTGGACGACTGAATTTTGTCAGTCTAACTATCTAGGAGTACAGGTCATTAGTTAAGCTCGAAAGTTAGTCGATCGATGGATCTTGCAGTTTGGAACCTCTATGAGATATCGATCGGCATTTGGTACTGTGGCACTAATCGTGTTGTTGATTTCTCCTGTGCAGCAGTAGTGCTGCAGTAAGAAGATGAACAGATATGGCGGCATAGTCGTATGCAGACAGACAGCCAGACAGGCAGCGATCGAGATTGCTGTTCATGTGTGATTGATGTGCGGTGAGTGACGGGCCACCAGTAGTTTCGACAAAGGTTTCGTAGTAGCTATAGCACGCGAAAGCGTTATCAACCCACGGGAAAATATTTCATCATTTCTTATATATCATTGAAAATAGTTATAATATTTTTTTTATAAAATTAACAAGATAGATTAATATAACACATATCACTATACAAATATACATATTTAATTTTGATTTATATAAAATATAATAAAAATAACAAATATGACTATGGATATAGGTTAATTTGTTTTCTACAACTTGTAGGAGTTGAAATTTACCATGCATATATATTAATCATTCTTGTTATTAATTTTTATTTTTTTATGACTATTTAGATGGCATGTAACAAAATAAAGGATGTCCAGATGAAAAATCATCTTCTAGCTAGTAGCCTGTCTTGATCGGCAGGCTATAGCATGCATGCATGGATGTTGCTATCTCAAGACGGGTATCTCCTCATATTTATTTATTTTAATTAAAATAATAGTGAAAAACTTTATAAAATATAATAATATGAAGTATTGAAGTGCATGGTATCTATTACTCCTATTTAAACTCGATTTACACACCGAGAAGACAAAAAAACAAAAGACAAGTTCAGTTGTGAATGTTGGATTTGTCTTATTATTATTATTATTTACTCCTTACATTATTTTTGAATATTGACAAATCAAATATTTTTAACCTTAAGTATTAATAGAAAAAATAAAAAAATCAATCTTGTAAATTGATGTTGCTAGGTTTATCGTTAAACAAATTATCATAGTATGCAGCTCTTTTTATTTAAGACACATCTATTTTTATAGATATTGTTGGTCAAAGTAGATAGTATTTTGAAGACAGTATCGAAGTCCAAAAATACTTATATTTTATGACAGAGGAAGTATTATTTATAAATGTGTGAGTTGGATTTTAACATTAGAGGATTCTTTTTTTCTATAACTATTTGATGGTGTTAGGGGCTGTTTAGTTCCCCAAAAACTTTTCCAAAAACATCGCATCGAATCTTTGGACATATATATGGACCAATAAATATAGATTAAGGAAACTAATTGCACATTTAGGGGGGAAATCGCAACCGAATCTTTTGACCCTAATTAGTCTATGATTATCCATAAGTGCTACAATAACCCGAATGTGCTAATGACAGTTTAATTAGGCTCAAAAGATTCGTCTCGCGGTTTCCAGACGAGTTATGAAATTAGTTTTTTCATTCGTATCCGAAAACCCCTTCTGATATCCGGTCAAACGTACGATGTGGCACCTAAAAATTTTCAATCACCAAATAAGCAGGCCTTTACATGTTTGAATATAAGTTAGGGAACATCCCACGAGGTACTAAAATTGTTTCCCAAGGCTGGCACGTTCGTACTACTGCAGCATGCATGGCCGGCCAATTAGCTAGGTTAGGTAGAGTAGATTAGCTAGGATAGCTATATATATTAGGCCAAGAGAGATCATCAGGGTCGATATATATAGCCGGCAATGCATGCATAGCAAGGAGCTAGCGAGGATAGATTGATATATACGGGCAGCACGCGCACATGGCTACATTTGGCTCTTCCTCTTGGCGCCATCGACGATAGATAGATAGATCGCAAATATAATTCGACCTCGATCGATCAGATCCATGCCAATGTCTCTGGCCGGATCGATCGATCTTCACAAGATAAATCGATATAGTAATATACGCTGATTTACTAGTTGCTAATTAAAATACTTGTTTCACACTAATTAAGCTATATATGCAGCATTTGCCATGTGCTAAAGTTAAGCATTGATGGGTCATGCCATATATGACAACCGATATATCCTGGTTGACTCTTTCAGAAGTCTGTATGTTCATCCATGCGCTTGTTGTGTCGGCAGAGTTTTTTTTTTCAACCAATGTACTCCCTCCGTTCCAGAATATAATAAGTTTTAGGGTTGGACATAGTTATTAAGAAAGTAGGTAGAAGTGAGTAATAGAGGGTTGTGATTAGACGAGTAGTGAAGGGTGGGTGGGAAAAGTGAATGGTGGCTGGCTGTGATTGGTTGGGAAGAGAATATTTATGTAGAAGTTGTTATATTTTAGGACAAATCTTAAGGACTAAAAGTTATTATATTCTGGAACGGAGGGAGTATCTGCTAGCTACCTACTATATAACGTAACGACGAACAGTTGCTACTACGTTCTAGCTCACACCTGACATCATTTCAACTGAATTATGTCAACCTGCCGAAAGATGATACTAACTCCATATTTTAATGTATGACGTTGTTGATTTTTTGTCCAACGTTTAACCATTCGTATTATTCAAAAATTTATGTATTTATCATTTATTTTATTATGACTTGATTCGTTATCAAATATTTTTTAAGCATGATATAAATATTTTCATATTTGCACAAAAATTTTGAATAAAACAAATGGTCAAACGTTGGTCGAAAAATCAATGGCGTCAGGGAGTAATTTAGAGTAGCTATATGTGTGTGTACGATTCACTTGCACAGACACAATTATTACAGTATTTTTCTAGGCACACATGAAAGATGCCGAATGCAAGGATCGATAGATGAGACGTGGTTGAATGCTCGTACGATATGGTCGTATGTATATCGTAGTACTCTAAATTTAACCAAGTGCGTGTTTTAGTTCACGTCAAAATTAGAACGATATGATATAAAAGTTGAAAGTTTATATGTGTAGAAAATTTTAATGGGATGAAAAAATTAAAAGCTTGAAGAAAAAATTTGAAACTAAACTCGGCCTAAGCTAATGCAAGGCAGTGAAGCCTACCCTAGCTGTGATTTATCAGGCGTATAATCAAGGAGATATTTAACCATTTACCACATTTAGATGTGGCAATTAACTTTTTATCACTGGGCCCACATGTTATAGACATATGTGGACCCACATGTCATTGAGATAGGGATGGTAAATAGTTATTTGTCAAATCTAAAAGTGGCAAATAGTTAAAAGCCCCATAATCAAGTGATCCTTGGCTGTAGCTTGTACTGCGTGCACGTACGTTGCCAATCATAATTATTTTGCTAGCTCCATCTCATCGATCACTAGCTTCGCCAGCTGGGTTATTATTTGGAGTGAATGCCAAGCCAAGCAACGCAAGGACTTAGCCCTCCTTTTTAAAAAAGTTTTTAAACATTTTAATAAATAATCTTAACAGATAACTTGTTTTCTAAGCAATACAATATTTTTTTGTGAAAATATATTTTTCAAAACATAAAGCAAATAATCTTTAATAATTCGATGATGTTAGGAAGCGCGATAGGCAAACAAACAATAAAAAACAATAGATCAATCACAGAAGACACAAAATTTAACGTGGAAAACCCTTCTAAAGCAGGAGAGAAAAAAACCACGGGCGCCAGCCAGCAAAATATCTTCACTATATCAGGGTGAGGTTACAACACCGCACGGCAGCTTACAAGAGGTATATATATGGTGGAACCTAAAAAGGATGACGATTTGTACCGCGGGGGCTCCGCCCCTGCACCCCTGGCCCCCCAAGCCTCCGGCAACGGACCACGCTTTGCTACAGCAGAAGTTATTCTTTATTAAGTGCGAATAAATTTGAATCACGATTCAACATATGAAAAAGTAAAAAAACTGAGCTCGGGTACAAGGTGACATGAGATCTTTAATGTGTTTTTATCAATTAGAACAGTGAACTAACAAGGTTGCTTTTTGCCTGCACCTGCAGGCTGCATCAAGAAAGCTGCAGTTAACCCAGATGGGCAGATTCTTTTCCCCCTGAGATCAACTGTGATTTTGGAGATTAATTAATTACAGAGCCCAAGAAGTTTTCGAGGGACACTACCCTCTCGAATCGTAGCCGTTGGATCTCAGATCTAACCAAACCTGTGGCTGCGAATTAAGGTGGGGTAATTAACCTGCGTCCTCTCCGCTCTCTGGGCTTGATGCCCCCACCATTTTCTCCAACTAACCACTGCTCCCCGCTGATCCGCTGCGGGGGCCCCGAACACCGAGTAGCCCGTGCGTGTGGCGTTTCTGGCCGTTGGATCGTGTGGGGCCGCGTGGATGGACGGCGGATGGAGGCGTCCCCGCGTGGCTCACCCGCCGCAGCGGATCGGATCGGATGCGCGCCAGCACGGAGCGAGAACATCGCTCTCGTCCGCGAGCACCCAGAGTGGAATTTCGCTTTTTAATCGGAGTAGATGTGTTTTTGTTTTACACCTAGGTCCTCTCTATTTTTTCTTTCTACATCAACCATTTGTTTTGTTAGGTATTTATGTTTATTACTATTATTATTGCCTCTTTTTGTTAATTTCTTCTGTTTTTTAGTATCATCTATGATGAAATTTCGACTTGCGATTTCTACATATAATCATATACTCCGTATAAGATAAGTCCATCCATGTACTACCGCATAGCGTTGTCATTGGAATTGACCCTAAAATGGGACACATAATGTATGGAAAGAAACGTGCGGAATAAGACTTATGTTCCATAATGGAATCCATAAGGTATACAGATACTCTCTTCTACTCGAAAGGAACATGGAAGATTCTTATTATTAAAAGCAAAACAAAGTGGATAACCACAATAAAAGTTAGCTATAGGGCACCAACAATTGGAAATTAATTAATACATGCCACTTAAATCTTGATCTATACCATATATAGTTACATATCAATGCTAATTACTTTGCATATAATTATCTCTTTAATGTGCATATCTAATAATTGATTCGTCATACTCATACATAAAGGCCCCAGAGGCACATGCTCATCCAGTTAAATTATAATAAGATACGACATAAATATATGACTTAGTAGATAACCGGCTTGCGGATCTTTTTCTAACATGACAGGTGCCAGCTAAGTATGTAAGTACTATAGTATCATACCGTGCCTTTCTCCATATTTTATCAAACAGAACATGGTCGCACAAATTTGGCATAAGAGAGAATATTGCTGCTATAATTAAAAAAGAAATATTATCTTGTAATAAGTATGGAATAGTAGTATCACTTAATAGAATATGGAATATTCTCCTACAGTAACATGTAATATATTCTCTTATATAAGAAAATATTGACATAAAGTGCATAAGCATGTTGTAATTTCATTACTTAATGAAATCAACCCCATTATCCAAAAAAGCAAATAATCCTTCCGTTTCATACCATATATAAGACGTTTTGAATTTCTAAAATTTTAACTTATTAAAGTTTGACCTAACTTATAGGAAAAATATTGTTTATAGCATCAGATTGGTTTTATTAAATTTAACATTGAATATATTCTCTAATAGTTTCCTTATTTATGTTAAAAATATAAAATGACTTATAAAAAATTAAAATAATTTATAATATAAAACAGATGTGGTAATATATCCAAGAAACACTCACAAATCAATCAAATACTACTAGGTGTACTCCTAACGTACAAACATAAATGTACAAGTACGCGTAGTTGTTTAAAAATTGAGAAGACGAGGGGGTTTACTGCGAGAAGGCAAAACAGAAGGAAAAAAAAAAACAGCGAAACTCTACTGGAGTCGCGAGCAGCGTACTCTCCTCCAACCTCCTTCCCACTTCTCAACCTCGCCTCGCCATCTCCGCGCCGCGGCCCCAGATCCCTCCGGCGAGCGCCGCCGCCGCCGCCGCCTCCGCCATGGACCGCCTCCGCGCGGGGAGCCCCGTCTACGGGCGGCAGCGGAGCGGCAGCAGCACGGGCTCCTCCTCCCCGGGCGGCGTCTCCCCGTCCCACCACCGCTCCTCCTCCACCTCCTCCGCCGCCTCCGCCGCCGCGGGGCTGGGCGGCGGCGTCTCCAACGTGCGCCGCACGCAGAACGTCGCGGCGCGGGCGGCCGCCGCGAGGCTGGCCCAGGTCATGGCGTCACAGAGCGCCGCGGCCGCCGCGGGCCGCGACGACGACGACGACGACGACGACTACGCCAATGACCACCCGCCCGCCCCTCCCCCCGCGAGGTTCGGCTCCGCGCGCCCCGCCGCGGCGCACGGCAGCAACGGCGTCTCGTTGCTCGGCCGCACCGCGAGATCTCCCTCCCCTGCGGTAAATTCTGCTTCCCCCGGATCTCTCGCTGATCTCGCTACCCGCTGCGTCTCAACTTAGGATTTCGATGGTTTGAACTGTCGCGGTGCACGAATGAGTCATAGTTGGTCAATCGGAAGTCAAATTGGTTCTGAAGCATGCTTGAGCAGATGAATTTGCTAGTGAAGCTAGTTTACATCTCGCCAATGTCAGTCCAATTCTATAGCGATGCCTTCTGAATTGTAAAAATTGGGAGAAGTGATGAATGCATTGGGACTTCTGGCTGCTTCGTGATTTGATCACCGCTTATCCTGTGCCCTTCTGCTAATTTGATCTCCTCATGTTTTCATTAGTTAGGTAGGAACATTGTAGAGCCACCTCCTACTGTCCGCTCAACATCAGCTGGGAGGCCTGCCGTTGCTTCACGGCCGACCACCACGGTGGTTCCACCGATCAAAACCAGCACGACATTGCGGACACCATCGCCTATTCCACCTGTGGCTGTGGAGCCTCCAGTGGACCGCAGTCGGCAGAAAAGGTACATCAATGACATTCCCCAGATCTGTTGCATGGTCTGCAGCATTCTCTGTGTTTTCTATACTTAAAATAGCCTTCCTTAAGTTCTACTTCTCTTAGGATATATTAAAATGAATGCATGGTTAATTGTACTAGCAACCCCACCAAATCGAGCAGAAATGAGTTATTTTTACTGCTTGCGCTGTTTTTCAGAAGAAGTGATGTTGGTAGTTCACAACATTAACTAAACTGCTCTTGATAAAGGGATGTATTTGGTTGGTGGCGTTGTTAGTAAAAAAAGATGCATTGATATCATAAGGTTGAACCAACAGCCCTATGCCAAACTATGTGTTCAGTTTTGGTTGGTATAGTGGAGAGCCCTCTTATCTTGGGCGTAATGGATTGAAAAGTTTTGAGTTCAATAATACATGCTTATTAAGGATGGGTAGTAAAGTCCGAAATCTTAATCGCTTACCTAAATTGTGAAATCTGATATTCGATTGAATCAATTGGTCAGCATCTTGGGGTTGTGGGTGTGCCTCTTGGCCAGTTTCCTATTACCGCGCTTTGCTGAACTGCGCCGCAGAATCTATCAAGTTATACATAATTTTTACCTATTCTAGCAAATGATTTCTTTTATTGTGCTGAAAAGGGCATTGCTGACTAGTTATTAATAATAACAAAAAATTCAGCCCCAAGGGGAAAGATCTCCCCTGAGGTATTTCAATTAAGAAGAAGCACCTGAAACCGAGGCCCCAGAAAGGCCACAAAAGCTGGTCCTCCTACATGGGGAGCCGCCCCCTATGGATCGGGCCTTAATCCATGCTTTGAGGCTCTTGCCCCCTACACAAGGACGATAGATCAATTCCTAACCTTGTTTTGGTAGAACCAGCGAGTGACCTTTTTTGGTGCAAGACCAAGATTTGAACCCTGGTCGTTAGCTTCCCACTGGAAGGTATTTACCATCATGCTACAAGCACGTTTACTTGCTGACTAGTTAATATATCTAGGATTAGTAAAATAAAGTGCCCTTTAGTCGTCCACCATGCTAAACGCACCCTTTTCTCTTTTAAGTATGTTACTAGGGGCATCACATTGCTTGTTGCATTAAAGTTTTGGAATAATCACATTATGACCATCTGGCCACTTCTTATAGCTTGAATTTCTTTTTCCCATTTTTTCAAATGTTCCTAAAAATAGGCATCAGGTAAGTTATTTACTTTTTTTTTTTTTGCCTCAGGTTTGATACAGGGCATCTCAACTCCAGAGAATCAACACCAAAAAGGGAGGCGTCTGCACTTCAAGATGAGGTTTTCCTTATTCTCTATAAACTAGTTATACGTATAATATATTTTAGCTCATGGTTCTGTCACGAACTTTGACCTAGAACTTTTTGAGGAGTGTTTATCAGATGTTTTTAAGACTAATGCAATGCTGTCCTACAGCTTGATATACTACAAGAGGAGAATGAGAGTGTTCTAGAAAAGGTGAAATAGCAACCATAGAGCTGTTTTATAGGCAATCTAGTACTTGATTTTATACTGATCTTTAACAAATTATTTTCTGAATCTTGATTGACAGCTACGACTTGCTGAAGAAAGATGTGAAGAAGCAGAAGCTAGAGCCAAGGAGCTTGAGAAACAGGTGAGATAATCTTATATTAAACATTGTTTTATCTTTTTTTTTGTATTATGATAAATTGGACATGTGCACTAGACATTCTGAGTCTATCTCTAGTTCTCACTACAGTTTTTCTTTTGGCGGGAATTTTTCACTACAATTTAAACTTGAATTTGAATTATTGGAACGAATATTCTCCTTTACTTAAGGAGGTGTTCATTACACTGAGCATTTTGTATCTTTGGTTAGCTAAGGTTATATTTGTTGATATGCAGGTAGCTGCCCTTGGGGAAGGGGTATCATTAGAAGCTCGCCTCTTGAGCAGGTTTGCATCATGTTTGGATATGCATGTTTCACAAATTCAGAACTGATCATAGACTCATAACCTAACATTGTCATGATTATTGGCAGGAAAGAAGCTGCCCTTAAACAGAGGGAGGTTAGTTTTTCTTCTTGTGTTTTACCTATGGATAGCTGGCATGCCAATCTTGTAGTACTGTTTTTTTTATCTTAGAATTTATATGTAAAATTTGGAAGTGTTAGAATTTTAGTGTTTTTCTTGTTGTGAAAACAAAAGGATGAAACATTTTGGAATTTCATTTGATCTTTTTTCTGCTTTATTTGTCTTGAAATGCACATGCGGTACTATAGTCATGCTAGGTTCTTATTGTAAAAAAAAAATATGAACCTGAAGGATATGCTGGAGTACATACCTTCCAATTTTACCAGAAAAATAAAGAGGATATTTCTTACCCATCAACGAACACTTTATATAATGCTTTTTGTCTACAGGCTGCACTGAAGGCTGCAAGGGAATCAAAAGATGGTAAAGATGGGGAAGTGACAACACTAAAGCATGAACTGGATGTAAATATACTTCCTACCAATCAAAATATGGAAGTAGTGTTGGTTTGTATATGGTGTTTTATTTGACCATGTTTTCTTCTCATGCTTTGAATAGTGTGCCAAAGAAGAGGTTGTAACAGCTATGGAGCAGCTAAAGGAAGCAGAGACTGAAACAAAGGCCCTCCGGTCCATGACTCAGAGAATGATCTTAACCCAAGAGGAAATGGTTAGTCTGATTTCAGTACTCCCATTTTTTAATTGCTTGATATAGATTTTGATCTATTTGCAACCTTATGCTAGGAAGAGGTGGTCCTTAAAAGGTGCTGGCTTTCACGTTATTGGGGCTTAGCGGTTCAATACGGTAAGTTGCTAAGAGTATTTCTGTAAGAAATGCTTTTAGTGTTATCTTGTATAAGCTGTTCTGCAATCATGCTCTCTAGACAAAATAAAATCAAAGCTTATCATGTCAAAAGGATGTTAGTTATCATGGTGAACAAAAGAGATAAATTATGTTGCACATTTGTTATTTGTTGTTCTCTGTTGAAAGGATGTTAGTTATCATGTGATTACTTTGTTTGGTTAAATATCAATAGTGTGAGCTAGTTGCTGGAAATTGGAAAGGCAAACATTTTTTTTGTGACTTATATGCAATTTGGTTTATTGCGTTTACAGAAATGGTTTTCAACATAGTTTTTGTTTCGCAGTTTATCTTTAGATGCTGATAATTCACGTTCACACTAGACCTGAGAATTTGGTCTGGTCTGAATGCAAGTTTAAGGCTGGTTTGGTCTCAGAAAATGAGGCCAATGGCCAAACAGTCCATACTCCATCCTGACTATGTATATGGCTAGGTGTCACTTAGATTAGGGCCTAGGGGGCCTGAAAGTAACTAGTTGTGACCCTGGTCTGGTCTCGAAAATGCTTAATTCTAGTTTGCACATGATGTTGAAATGTACTGTTAACTTTTTCCCTGTCCGTGATTTATCTGATGGCCCATTAATAACTTGAAGGAGTTTATCCCGAGATTGCGGTATCAAAGCATGAACATTGGTCATCATTAGCTCCTCTTCCCCTTGAGGTTGTTCTCTCTGCTGGTCAAAAGGCTAAGGAGGAACCTCTCAAACAAGGCATGTCTGCATCTTTATAATATACAAGTTGTAGATCGTAGTTTGTTCCATGTACTCCAGTTAATTATTCTTGGATCTTTTCAAGCAGGTGAGGATGACGCCCAAAGGAGAAATAAACTTGTGCGAGATATGAGTGATGTAATGGGAGAAGGCAATATAGAGAGCATGCTCTCAGTTGAAATGGGGCTTAGAGAGCTTTCATCATTGAAGGTATTCCACTGCCCTTTTATTGGCAGTGGTTTATTAACTTTCTGTTCTATAGATTTCTCAGAGATGAAATTCCAGACACAGCACTTGTACTCATTCTAATGCAGAGACGAACATTTACAGCAAAAATGGCACAACAGTAATTCTTCTAATATCCTCTAGAGTTTTTTTTTTATGGAGTGTTCTCTGAAATATGGAAGTGTGAACAGTATTTGCCAGGCTTTACCTTACTTCCACTGTAATAGAGCACTAAGTAATCATTCTTTTTGTACTGAGTATATTTGCATGTTTGGACAAGTGACAAACCATATGTGCTTTATAAATACAGGTTTTTTTTTCTAGGCTTCCTTATCACTTCTCTCCTCACTAGTTATTGTTCTGTAGGTGGAAGATGCTGTTGTGGTTGCACTTGGTCAACACCGGAGACCTAGTATAGTTCGGCAATTCACATCAGGTTTGCACTTCTTTTATCATTTCATATCATTCTTGTTTAACTTACATGCGTAATATGATTTCTTCATTGGTGCTGCCTTCACTCATAAAAAAAAACTAAGAAAGGTATAAATTCTTCTCTTATGCAGATTTTAAATCACCTGGTGAACCTAAATTCTTGGAGGCGTTTGGTAATGGTTCTTCCCTTTGTCTAATAGATTTATGCAAAACTTCCACTAACAGCTTGAGCTTGTGTTGTATGTAAACATTTCATCCTGTTTCTATGAGTTTAAATTAAATTTGAACTTTTTGACCTATTGCAGATCTTAGCCATGAAGAGGCAGAAGATGTTAGCTTTAAGCAGGTAAACCTTTCAGCGATGTGAACTATCAAATTCATCCATTTATTACGTGTGATTTATGGAATATATATTGAATGCAGGCATGGCTTATATACTTCTGGAGAAGAGCTAAAACTCATGGCATTGAGGAAGACATTGCTGAAGAACGGCTTCAGTTCTGGATTGGTCGCAATGCAGTAGCCCCAACTTCTCATGATGCTATAGATGGTAATAAGCAACTTTCCTTGTTGAAAAAAAAAACCTAGCATTGGGAGTTATCCACCTGTTAGTTAATGATTTATCGTACTATTTAACCATCCAACGTCCCTGGGATGTCTTTTATTTGTGCAGCTCTTTTTTGACAGCATGCCCCAACAGTTGATCATGTGATGCTTTTGTAGGGATCAAACCAACTTTCTATTTCCTCCTTTTATTATTTCTTCACTGTTGTATTTTATCTCTTTGCCCTTTACTGTCCTCTTTCCCATCTGTAATCCAAAGTACGGTATAGTGGTACGAACATTATGGTCCCGTTCATTTCTCCAACAAGAGTTGGATGAAGATTTAAATTTTCATGGCACACTTTTGAAACCGCTAAACGGTGCGTTTCGTGCGAAAACTTTCTATATGGAAGTTGTTTTAAAATATCAGATTAATCCATTTTTCAAGTTTGTAATAATTAAAACTCATTTAATCACACGTTATTACCACATCGTTTTGCGTGAAACACTTAATCTTTATCTTTATTTTCATCTTCAGGAGATTCAAACACCACCTATATGTGAGATACTTACATGAACCACTATTAATGTGATTGATGTGTTTTTTTTTGTCTAAACAGTTATGGGATATTGGGGTATACAGAAGGCATTTTGAGTATGCCCTCATATATATTACATGTTGCGGTGTGCCTATAATCTGTTTTGTTTTTCCAATTGTTTTTACCTAGATTTACACACCTCATCCATTTTTTCTCCTATCCAAGAATGCCATCATTTTCAGTTTTTTGCTTTACTGAGCACTGTTAGTTTTGTTATCTGCAGTGGAGCGAGGTCTAACAGAGCTCAGGAAACTGGGCATAGAGCAGCAACTGTGGGAAGGATCACGTGCAGATATCGATGAAGATTCATCGGCAATTGAGAATCACTAGGCACATCTCAGGGTTGTTTATGGTACATGATTATTCCAATTTTGGAGAATGGAAATGCTTTTTCGCGGCTGGTCTTGGGCCATTGCCATCATTGGATCCCTGAATGGTGCTGCAATCTTCGGGTGTTGAGCAATGGGCAGTCTTCGGGTGTTGAGCGATATTATGGGCTTGTCCAGAGAGATTGTGTAGTGCATGTGCGAGCCATTTATCTTTTGTCGAAATATTTCTGTGAAATGTGTAATTGTTTTGTCCTGGCAATATGATGGTGATCTCACTTCATCCAATTTGTGAATTTGTGATTACACCACATGTGTACTGCCTGTTATTCAGTAAAATATACAGAGAGGAAGCTATGCTTCCTGCGACAAATGAGCAAATCATAAGTGATGATTCTTTCTGGTAGTCTGCCACTCTTATGTTTGGTGCAATTGGGATTGAAACTTGTACTCCCTCTATTTCAGGTTATAATACTTTCTAGCATTGTCCATATTCATATAGATGTTAGTGAATCTAGGCACACATATATGTCTAGATTCATTAAACATATATATGAATGTGGGTAATGCTAGAAAGTCTTATAATATGAAACGGAGGAAGTAACTTTTTTTTTGCTTCACTCTAAGATGTTACAACTTACAAGTCTTCATTGCGGATTTGCTGTCTTGTTCCTACTTGGTTATCTGGAGTTACAGGTTGCTTTACTCATTAACCTTTTTATTCTACCGTACGTAAGTGGCTCTCTATTACGCGATATTTTTTGTGCTCATATTCATACATGGTTTTCTGACTTTCTGCTCCGTTTGTTGCAGGGTCAGAGGGTCAGAGGGTAGCTTCAGACGGGAATGCGACTTGTCTGGCTTCTGCCCTTGGTTGTCTACCACATCGATCAAGGCAGGTAACCAAAACTCTGGTCCTCTCCAGTCTCCATCCTTTTCGCTCGTCACATGCATTCCAGTTTCCAGGTCGCAACAGCAGACAAAACCCTAACTCAAATTTGTCCTGCACGGACACCACATGCAAGAAAACCATAATAATATTTTTCCTCCGATTTCATAACAAATATTCAAAAAGGATTGCTGCAATCTTAGAGTGATTGTACGGTCCTTCAAAAGGTACTATGAGAAAGTATCTCAGGTATCAAATTTTACGCTAAAAATTTTGGTATCTCATGGTTCAGTGACAGTAAAGTTTCTCCTCCTTAATAATACTTCCTCCGTTTCAGGTTATAAGACTTTCTAGCATTGTCCATATTTATATAAATGTTAATGAGTGTCTAGATTCATTAACATGTATACGAATGTGAGCAATGCTAGAAAGTCTTATAATATGAAACGGAGGTAGTAGTAGTTGATAATTATGTTACTACTATATATGGCTGAAAACCTGTGCTCTGTTTCTGTTGTAATATTTGTCAGGGACAGGCCGGTTGCATGGAGAGTAGGGCACCCGGCGTCGGGCGGCGCGTCGGCCGGCGGTGATTGGTGGCTGCGGCTGCGTAGATGACAGCAAGCACACAGTACGGGCGCTGGAATTGATCACCTCTTTGGCAAGGGAGGAGGTCAAAAAAAAATGGGTTTGGGTTTAGAGCTGTCACGGGAAGCCTGGGTGTGTGGCCGCTCCCCCTTTTCCCTTTGCTTTGCTCTTATTTATTCTTCACTCCCTTTCAGCTCTTGCATTCATTCATTCATTCATCCGATTCAGATCGATCGATCATCCATGGTCATGGACGCATTCTCGCTTGCTCATTCCCTCGCCTACACGCTAAAAAATTAAGCCTCGTTGTCGTGCCGTCGCCATCGCATACGGTTGGGTATTGCTACTAGTGTGGCACTTTCTAGCCCCAACTAGTTTGGTAGCTCATCGCAATACGCGTAGTTTTTTTTTTTTTTTATTGGGCCTCATCTTTTGGCTGTTTTCGTAATAAGCCAAAACAGTTTATTAGAGAATAAAAATAAATTTGTAGGTAAAACTTTCATATATGTGTTCTCGGTGACTTAAAAGCCAATGCTGAAAAAGAAAATACGTTGAAAATATCTCAAAATCAATATCAAAATTAAGTTTGAAAATTCAAATTTTGGCTTTTTCTTTGGCTGAATAGGCCATCCGATGGGAGCCATTGTTTTCTCACGAACTAATAATGGATTTTCACGTGTAATTATGCACGAAATTAGGTCTTCAAAACAAGACTTATAATTAATACACAACCCTTGCTTATATTTTTGTAAATATACTTATATTTATATGCAATTGTATTGTAGGATGTGTTCGCAAAAAGATATCATAAGATCCACCACGATCATGTGTTCTACATACTCTATCTGTTCCAAATAAGTTCCATTTTTAGCTCTTTTCATTTGTTCCAAAATAAATTTATTTTTATAATAATCATTGTATAGGAGTTTATGAAAGCATGAAATAATTGTATTGAGAATAGATAAAATGGGAAACAATTGCATTGAGATTCAATAAAGTAGATGCATTCTAGTCCTTTTGTTTTGTCTCGGTACGTGTGAGATGGGTGAAAATTAAAAATATTTTGGGATGGAGGGAGTAGGCGAGTAGCTGCAATCTGCTTTAGTGTACTTATTGCTACTTCCTCCGTTTCACAATGTAAGTCATTCTAGCATTTCCCACATTCATATTAATGTTAATGAATTTAGATAGATATATATATCTAGATTCATTGGCATCAATATGAACATTCATATTGATGTTAATGAATTTAGATAGATATATATATCTAGATTTATTGGCATCAATATGAATATGGGAAATGCTAGAATGACTTACATTGTGAAACGGAGGGAGTATAAATAAGCTAGCCACCATAAAAAGGCACATCATCACTTATTTTTGATATCCCTAGATGGTATCTTGACGGTTCAGATTAGCCCATATCCTTTCTAGCTTGCATGAGTTCTATTTTGCTATTGAATTAATTGTTTCTCAGTTTTCTAGCTTGCATGAAAAAATAAAGATGTGTTTTGGAGCCACGCTGAAATAGAATCCAGCTTATTTTTCCCCTCTTGATGACACTGGCCTCATCTCACCCTACACTTTGTGTTGATGTTGATTTAATTTCAACAAAAATAATGACAAATTTATGAATGGACGGTAGAGTTGTAAGTATGCTGCAGCACCTGGAACTGCAAGTTGATGATATACAAGTGGCCTCTCAAAATCAAGGGTTCAATGTAATCAAATCTAGTAGAGAGCTACAATTGACCTGTCAGCAAAGACATGTACCCCCTCAAAAAAAAAACTTAATATAGGATAATAAATCTGAACAAATTAAAGCTTATCTGGATTCTTTGTTATAGGTGACATCCTATCCTACGTTAAGTGTTTTTTTTGGGACGGAATGAGTACTACCAAGATGGGACTTATGTTCCTGCGATGGATGCTGACACGATTTTATGAATTCCACACAAAAACATTGGATTTTTTTTATAGTACGCTTGACAAACACTTACTCTCACCGTTCCAAATTACTACCTACATTTCATAATATAGGGGATTTTACCTATGCAACTCCATACGCAAAATCCCTTATATTAAGGACGGAGGTAGTAGTATATAACAAGATGTGTTTAAGGGGATCTAGAAGTGTTCTTACAGTAGGGTAAAAAATACTATTGGCTTGTTAGAGGTTGTCCCCTTATAACACTATGATCAACATTAGTTCCACATGGACAGGGTTTGGATATAGACATGTAACTTCTACACCAACATAATATGTGGGTGGCCATAAAATGTGTACGAAAAAAAATAGCGGTTAAGTTTTTCAATCCATTACCTTATTGCATCGGATACAGTGATATAGTGCCCTAAGTTTTCTTTCTTTCTTTTTTTTTTCATTATGCATTTACTACTCACTCTATCTTGACACGTACTCCACACTTTCATATTTATCTCCAACCCTCAACAAATACATCACATCATCTATATTTTTTTTACCATCGTCTGATTTGCAACAATTAGTAATCAAACTCATTGGAAACATAAGGGGGCTTCTGCACAAGCATAATGTGTAGCCATAAGATAGATGCCCATAGCGCATGACTATGAGTGGCTAAGTTTTCCACCTCACTACTATATATTACGTCACGTACGCGGTAAGTTTTCTATCTCATTCCTCTCGTTTCGCACTGCTTCACCTCTGACGTATAGCCCACCCAAAAATTAGTCTATAAATAGATAATTCCTCTTGTCATTAGCCTATATCTGCTCTCCCCTCTCTTGTTCCTCTCCCATACTCAACAAACTCATAGCACTGTCATCCCTTATCCATGGTCACAACCAGTGGTTAGTTTCACCAGTTAGCGGTACGATGGTTGTTTCGAATTCTAGTGACGACAATAGACCATATATATAGATGGTGATGGCGCATCGACTCTTGGAAGTGTTGAGGTTGGCTACTACCGACTGTATCTATTGGATATACTATGAGATCTAAGATGTAAAATTATCAATTATTGTTGTGGTGACATGGTGATCTATGACATGTTGAGATGTCGAGGCATCAAATTAGGACATAGGCGTCGATGGTAGAGGCATACATGAAGATGCAAACATTGTCAACGTTAAATGTCAGGTGAACAGACAAAGGTCTTTGAACTTGTCTTTCTATTTGTGCACATATATGTGTTTAACTTGAAACTTACATCCAAGCTAGCACTAGTTAGCACTCCCTTCTCTAATGTTCAGATCTTTGTTTTTAAAAATTCTTGCCCTTTATTTGTTCAGCACTCTTGTATTAGCGTGCCAACTTGTGATAATAGTTGTAGTGTAAAAATTGACCATGACAATTTAGACCAGCGAATGGCAAGAGCAACCAAATTTCTCTCTCTCTCTCTCTCTCTCTCTCTCTCTCTCTCTCTCTCTACAGGAACTCATGTGATCCCTAGCCCTAGTGTAGTGGGCAGGGCATACTTTTTTTTTTTTGCCCACAGTTTTCTCCTTCAATTCTATTCCATTGTGTTCCATCCTATGATTTTCTTGGCTCATCTCCGGCAGGGTCACAAGATGCTTGGGAGAACTTGTAATTGGGCATGTTGCATTGCACACTCTCGAGGTGTGTTGAGCAGCAATGTAATCATGTACCCTCCTCTCATTCTCAAACCGTGAATAGAATGATCATTCCCTCTTCTTCTTTTTTTTATCTCTCTTCTCCCTCCTTTTCAATTTTTTAATAACCACATGTGTTCTAAGTGAAAATTTTACAGGTTTCTAAAATATCTGAATGATTGACTCATCACGTTAGATACAAATACAATGCATCCAATACACATCATATGGCTGATCCATTTAGATAAGATGCTACGTTTCAGTTATCCTACATATTGCTAATAGATTATATGCAGGTTTTCCTCAATGCCGTGTTATCTTTAAGCTAAAGTCCATATATCGTCCTCAACTTTAGTATACTTGGAAAGCTGAAATAGAATAAAATTGATCAATGAGCTAAAGCAACTGACAAATCTGTTGGCTAAAGACAGTTTTTACATATGTCCACAAGGTACCAGTAGATAAGCATCTGTTTTTGTGAGACCATCCAAAGATTAGAAACAGAAGGCAACTTTTGGCTACTGGGTGCAGTAGGCAGCCTTACACGTGTACACCTCCCTGCAGGTTCTTCGTATCAATTAGAAAAAAACATCTTTCTTTTTGGCCCTTTTGATCCATCTAAGCTTCAAGAGACATGTCTGCCAGGTCATTTGTTCTTTCATTAGGTGCAACAGTTTTTGTTTCAGCATGGCGGCACAACACTGCATAAAAAAATTATAAAAACAATAATATACAGAATATCACAGATTTTTACATTTTAGAATTTTTGTGAATGATTAGGTGGACCAGTTTTTTGTTTCAAACATGGCAGCACAACACTGCATAAAAACAAATTTATTAAAAAAACAATAACATGAAAATAATATAAAGACAGGTTTTTACATTTTAGAATTTTGTAAATTATTAGGTGCAAAGGCGGAGCCAAAAACACTTTAAAAAATTTTTGATTGAAGAAGGCCAAAGTGTTACTTTTTTGAAAATTTGCGAAACCTATTGCCGTAAAAATTCGAAGCCATTTGGGAGACCAAGCCCCTCCTCGCCTCCTGCCGTCTCTACCCCGGTGCAACAGTTTTTGTTTCAACATTGCAGCAAAACACTGCATAAAAGAAGTAAATACGCAGAATATCACAGCTTTTTACAATTATGAATCTTGTAAAAAAAAATTATAAAGCAAGGAAATAGAACAACACTGTTTCCAATTAAAACACCTCCCGTATAGCCCTTGTACTATCTTGTCAGATTTGTCTGTTTCACGTCTGCAACGAACAGAAAGATGCAATTACCAAAAACCAAAGTGTTAAACAACCTAAAAAAAGTCGTCCTTTTTTTTTTTCTGCTATTAAACCCAGAGATGTTTTGTAGCTAGCGTGACACAAACTGAACAAGCTGGCCATGCATGTATATCTCTATTAAAAAAAACATAGTGTCATCATAGTCATATCATAGGCTAATCTTGTAATGTTAACCTTATTTTTGTCAGACCAAAAAAAAAAGCTAATTAACCTTGTAAGTATTAGTCCTTTTTTAAGAAAAAGTTAAGCAAGTTTTGGTTTAACTAATTAAATTAATTAATTAGGTATAAATGTAATTAAGCACATCGGCTCAAGGCTGCTTCTTTCTCCTCTCCTATAAGAAGCAGCAGCAATGGCGTCTCTACTCGGACTCCTCTTCTCTTCTCTTCTCTTCTCAGAGCGCTGCGAGGCAAGGAGGCGAGCAAGAAGCGGCGGCGAGGTTGCCATGGACGAGGCGGAGGCGGCGGCGGCGGCGGCGAAGATGGACGAGCTGGCGGGAGGAGGAGGAGGAGGCGGCGGCGACTGGTCGTACCTCGCGGCGGACGCGCTGGCGGCGGCGTCGTTCACGGCGTTCCCGTTCCACCACCACCACCACCACCACCACCGCGACGTGCTCTCGGCGTCGACCCCGTCGTCGCTGCTCCTCAACATGGACGCGGCCACCGCCGCGGCCATGTTCGACTTCCAGGCGGCCTTCCCGTCGTCCTCCGTCCCGCCGCCGCCGCCCACGACGACGGCGGCGCTCCCGCCGTTCCACGACTTCGCCTCCTCCAACCCGTTCGACGACGCGCCGCCCCCGTTCCTCGCGCCGCCGGGGCAGAAGCTCGGGTT
This sequence comes from Oryza glaberrima, assembly GCF_000147395.1. NCBI lineage: Eukaryota > Viridiplantae > Streptophyta > Magnoliopsida > Poales > Poaceae > Oryza > Oryza glaberrima. The sequence goes on along the minus strand of NC_068326.1, from coordinate 37,380,712 downwards.
CCTGGGGCCCCCCGGCGGCGCGTTCGGCGGCGGGATGGGGTGGGACGACGACGACGAGATCGAGCAGAGCGTGGACGCCTCGTCCATGGGTGTGTCGGCCTCGCTGGAGAATGCCGCGCCCGTGGCGGCCGGAGGAGGCGGCGGCGGTGGCGGCGGCGGTGGGAGGGGCAAGAAGAAGGGGATGCCGGCCAAGAACCTCATGGCGGAGCGGCGGCGCAGGAAGAAGCTCAACGACCGCCTCTACATGCTGCGCTCCGTGGTGCCCAAGATCAGCAAGGTGATTAATGACCTCATTTCTATTTTTTCACTGTTCATTGCTAATTATTTAATTAATCAGCAGCTCCAGTTTCTACTAGACTGTAACTTATTAATTAAATTAATCAGCATTTTCTATTTCTACTTTTCTAATTTCAGTTTTGGCAACATGTTTCAGTTCTTGAGTGATGTATACTGGTGTAGGTCCTGTAGGAGTGTGTTTGTCATGATATTTGTCACTGAAATTGGTTCCAATTTTGGTGCTGAATTCTTGAATTGGCTCCACTTCAGATCCAAAAAAACATCCTTTTTTCATTAGATCTATGTCATACCTTGTCATGTTCACATGGTAACATGAGGAGTTCCTATTCAGCTTGCTGGATGGTTGTTTTACAGTTCAGTTATAGTAATTTCAGTTCTGAAATTATACTTCAATGTCTTTTTTCTAGGACTTTATAATTTGTCGTAGCTTGAGATTACACATATTATGGGGAACTTTGATTCTGATCCATGGCCAGATTTAGTGATGCATGATTAACACAGTGCCATGCACAAGATGTAGTTGAAAGTGACCAGATACCAGATAACTCACAAATTCTTTTCCCCCTTTTCTTTCTGTTTTTTTTTTTTTGTAGTTCTTCGTGCTGGATGTTTTGTCTTTAACTTTTGTTGGTTTCCTTGAAAAAAGTCGTTCACTTTGGAAGTTTCGGCATGCGAAGTGCATATTCAGTTCTCTGCAGTCCTTTCGTGTGAAGAACTTACTACTTTCCTTCACAGCGATCAAGATGGTTTTGAACAATAAAGAAAGACCTGATGTACTACAGTTCTTGGGATATTATGACAAGTTGCAGTCTAACAATTCAGCGCCATGTACGATGTGCCGTTTTTTAGTGTAGCAGTACAAAACAATTTATGTCAAAGTGTTCTTAATGCCAACTATGTCTGACTCGTTTCATGTTAATATCTATAGTTTATCATCTCATTACCAGTTTTCTTCTCCTTTGTGACAGATGGACAGAGCTTCTATCCTTGGTGATGCAATTGAGTACTTGAAGGAGCTCCTGCAGAGGATTAACGATCTTCACAATGAACTTGAGTCTGCTCCTAGCTCTTCGCTTACTGGACCATCATCGGCTAGCTTCCACCCATCAACACCCACATTGCAGACGTTTCCTGGCCGCGTTAAGGAGGAACTTTGCCCAACCTCATTTCCAAGCCCTAGTGGTCAACAAGCCACGGTTAGTCAAATTTTGACCATGATTGTTAAGCCTTTGCACTAGTGGCAATTATGCAATTGGCCCTTGATACTTATATGCTTAAGCATGCTTTAGTGCTCAAGATTAACGCACTTGGGAGCTACTCCTTTTGTTTCAAAATATAAGCAATTCTTGCTATGTATCTGGACAAGAAATGCTTATATTTTGGAACGGAGGGAATATTACTTATTTCGCGGTACTTGCGCTTTGCAGTCTGCACAAGTACTTGATCATTCAGGCCTTGTTGATTCATGTAACGGTAACAATATGGTGTATAGCAACCAAGTGACATTCACCTCTCTTGTTTGTTCAGGTCGAAGTTAGGATGAGGGAAGGTCATGCAGTCAATATCCACATGTTCTGCGCACGCAGGCCCGGCATTCTGATGTCCACATTGAGGGCTCTCGACAGCCTTGGCCTCGGGATCGAGCAGGCGGTCATCAGCTGTTTCAATGGGTTTGCAATGGATGTTTTCCGCGCCGAGGTTTGCATTCTCCACATCATAATATTTTTCTCCTCCAGCTGAGGGTTTTTTTTCAGTTGTGTTTGATCTGATCCTACCGTTGTTGTTCACTCTCTTAATGCTTGCTCTGTACTTCTGTTTTGCCAGCAATGCAGGGATGGTCCTGGACTCGGGCCTGAAGAAATTAAGACCGTGCTCCTGCACTCTGCTGGCCTTCAGAACGCAATGTAATCAGCAAGTCAGAAAGCAGTCAAGACCAATGCACTGGGATTTGATCAGTGATCATTTGCATCAGATGATCTGGTTTATCAAAAAGTTATAGTAAGTATGGCATATATGCTGTTTATCTAGGAGAACTGATGAGATGAGGCTCGCCATCTAGAGACATGTGTGATGATGATGATGTAACTGGGTTTCTTTCTTTCTGTTGTCGTTTTTTTTTTCTGAATGTTGTTTGTGATGTAATAGGATCTTTGTCCATTGAAACCATGTCCATTATCATGATGAGAATATGAACCCAGTGTCTTTTGAATGAATTCCATGACATCGATCATGCAGACACACACAGCTTGATGCACAATAAAGAAGCTTACGCACAAGAGATTCAGCCTCTTCTGAATCCAACAATGATTTTGTCACTGATCAGCGGGCAGGCAGTCTGGTCCTTGATCCAACACAATTGAATTCTCTGGCCTCTTATTATTTATGCAAACTGTTTTTTGCAGACAGTGAGGAAGCCACTGCCAGCTGAATCATGCCCATGTGCAACGCTGAGGTGATAGATACTAGATTCATACTAGATTTGATTTGCTCATATGCACATCTGGCTAATACATTACACAAATGAAGAGATTAGTTAGGGATTTGGTTGGATTGGATTGGATTGGATTGGCTGCTTCCCTGTGCTGGTTCAGTGATCCCTGTCCCCCAACCTGGCAAAGCAGGATGCAGACATGCAGGTTGGAGCAGTTGTTGCCTCCTGCCATCAGCCTCCCGGACCAAATCCAGATTTGAAATGCAGCATTAACTTATGCTCAAAATCAGTAGAAAAATCATGTTCGGTCATAAATATTTCACGTTTTAAATAAGATTCAGTCAAACATTTTTAGAACTTTAACCATCAATAACTTTTCAAGTACGTACTTAGTTTAAATAGTTTAAAAACTAAAAAAAAAAATGGTATTTCAAGATTTTTCTTAAAAGTTAGTACACTATCATAGTAGTACCATAAACTTATTCCTTTCTCTTTCTTTTCTTTTGAAATCATATACTTATTATTCTTCTGTAAGATTGACCGAGTTTTGTTTTAAACATTAAATATTTATGACCAGACGGAGTATTTTCTTTTTCTCTTAGATCCCATTAGCAACGTGCCAATGTTAGCTCGAGAGATATTCGATAAGAAAAAGAATCAATGCTAAATTTCTAGTGAGCTTATAAGTTTATTATCACTCGTCAACTTCAGGATGTGTTCGGAAGGCAAGGTTTCCCCTCTTGACACGGAATCAAAGCAAGCGATCAGAGCGAGATTAATTAAATATTATTGAAAAATGGATTAATATGATTTTTTAAGTAACTTTCATATAGAAAACTTTTGTAAAAAAATATATATCGTTTAGCAGTTTAAAAAATATGCGCGTGGAAAATGATGGATTCGGTTAGGAAAGAAGGGGAAGAACACAAGGAGGGCCTCTCGCCGTTCTCCATCCATGCGAACTCTCGTAATTACGTTTTCCGCCTTTAGAGGCCTGTTACGTAAAACCTAAAAACCGCCTTCACGCTGCCCAGTACAGTGAGCTCCCTCTCCCTCTCTCACTCTACCAAACTGCAGAGGAGAGGAGAATGGCGATCGCTCTCCGATTCGCGGCCGCGCCGCTCCGCCTCCGCCTCGTCTCGCCGGCCCCTCCGGCGATCGGCGGCGCGGGAGATGGAGGACGAGGAGGAGGAGGAGGAGCAGCGCGTATCGGTGTCCTGGGCAGGGCTCGCTGCCGCCGCCGCCGCGGCGGAGGCGGGAGACTGGAGGTGGCGGCGGCGGCCGCCGATGACTCCGCTCGCTGTCGGGCCAAGGGAGTGGGCGCCGCCGCCGCCGCGGCGGAAACCCTAGGTGGGATCGAGGTGGGAGGTGGGGACCAGCTGAGCGTGGTGATGAAGTTCGGGGGGTCGTCGGTGTCGTCGGCGGCGAGGATGCGGGAGGTGGCGGGCCTCATTCTCGCCTTCCCCGAGGAGCGCCCCGTCGTCGTCCTCTCCGCCATGGGGAAGACCACCAATCTCCTCCTCCTCGTACTGTTTCCGCCTTCCAATTCCCCTCCTCCTCCTCTAGGCTATAGATATGCCTCTCTGTAATATGTGTCTGCTTTACCAAGTTTTTCCTGAATCCATGAGCTTCATTTCAATGTAATCACTGGGTAGTGTTAGATGAAGTGAATTTTGCACCTCTACTGCCATAATGATGATCGCAACTGACCAGGAATATGTGGACATTAGAGTTGCTAGGTGAAAGCTTCATTTCTAGCCATCATTTGCTATTGCAGTGTCTCAACATTGACTATATATATAGGCTCTCTGGACGATAGTACACAGTAGCTTTAGCTGTAAGTAAATGAAAATTTGGTTAACGACAAACCTTCCTTCAGAATTCATTGTTGCATTGTAGCCGAGATATTCGAGCGCAGAGCGACTTAAAGAATCTTTACTTGTTTAGCACTACTACTTTGAAGTCTTGAACACATGTTACTGTGATCCTTGTAGGCTGGTGAGAAGGCAGTGGGATGCGGCGTGATCCGTGTTTCGGAAATTGAAGAGTGGAATTTGATCAAAGATCTACACATTAAGTGAGTCTACTTTTCAAACAGTTTACTGGTCAAACTGTGTTTTCTAATTTCACTTGATGGCTTCTTCTTTGCTATCAATCCAGAACTGTGGAGGAACTTGCACTGCCAAGATCTGTAATACACAGTAACTCCACTACCATAATAACATCTTCTAGATTTCGTTCCATTAATGCAATAATCTTATGGCTCCCTGTGAATGGAACTCATAGCTATGCTGGATGAACTGGAGCAGCTCTTGAAAGGTATTGCAATGATGAAAGAGCTGACACTTCGGACCACTGACTACCTTGTTTCATTTGGGGAGTGCATGTCTACACGGATTTTTGCTGCTTATTTGAACAAAATCGGAGTAAAAGCACGGCAGGTACTTCTTTGCATATTCTTTGTCTATGCAGTGAACCATTGTTCTTCAGAGCATGTGATTTTATCAATCTGCATGAATTTGCAAGCATATAAGTATTTAATTACTATGCAAGGAAGTATTGAAAGTTTGGTGATAGCCTCTGAAACTGTTTTTTTTCCTCACATTTTCTAAACTCATGCCTGTTAGTTGTATCTCACTGTCTGTCTGTGTTTCACTTTTCGGTATTAGATCCTCCATTGCATCTGTGATTCCTTCCCCTAACGTTAGCAGCTTTCTAAATTCCCTGTAGATCAAATTTCAGCTATACGTGTTGTGAAATTTTGTTGGTTTTAAATTGTATTTGCCAATGCTTTTGCAGTTAGACGCATTTGATATTGGTTTCATAACAACAGACGATTTCGGAAACGCTGACATCTTGGAGGCAACTTATCCTGCTGTTGCTAAGAGATTACATGGAGACTGGATTCGTGATCCAGCGATACCTATTGTTACTGGGTTCCTTGGGAAGGTATTCTCACCAGAGGGTATTCATTATGAAGCAAACTATTAGTTCATTGTAATTGTTATTACCTTTTCTTTTAGAAGTCAATCGTCATCACTTGCAGGGCTGGAAATCAGGCGCTGTAACCACTTTAGGCCGAGGTGGCAGTGACTTGACTGCTACAACCATTGGTAAAGCCCTGGGGTTGAGAGAAATTCAGGTCCATGGTGAAGTCTAAATATAATTTTGCTCTTCACAAACAAAAATTAGAGCCTACAGTTTGCTATTTTAATTTGTTTATCATGCTGATTAGCTTAGTGGAGCAGAAAGTCACTACCTACTTTGTCTGAAAGCATACCACTGCCTGTCATAGGTATGGAAAGATGTTGATGGTGTACTGACCTGTGATCCAAATATCTACCCGAATGCAACCACTGTGCCATACTTAACATTTGAAGAGGCAGCAGAACTTGCTTATTTTGGTGCCCAGGTATGTATTCATTTGGAGCATGAATGGCTTACGCTCTTCACAGTTAGATGTAAATGAAAATATTTGTGCGAAGTGCAAACTGCAAAGTAAATGCTATATATGCAAAGTGCAAAGTGATAAGGGTTTGCTCACTATGTCAATTTAAGTTGCTCTTCACACGTTTAGAAAAGAGAACTTTTAGTTGATAGTAATGCATTGTTGTGCTCCATGATAGGTATTACATCCACAATCTATGAGACCTGCTAGAGAAGGTGATATACCAGTCAGGGTTAAGAATTCGTACAACCCTAAAGCTCCAGGCACCCTGATCACTAAACAAAGAAAGATGGATAAGGTCTGTAGCAGATTAATTAAAACATGTTCTCACATCAGTACCATTCAACTCTCGGGCCATGGATTTTATTTCTATTGTTTTTTATTTTTCTCTGGATAGGTTGTGCTAACTAGCATAGTGCTCAAGTCAAATGTCACTATGTTGGATATAGTAAGCACTCGGATGCTTGGTCAATTTGGTTTTCTGGCAAAGGTATGTTCAGCAATTGGTCCAGTAATTTTAATTCACATGTCATTATTCTGATCGCTCTCTGTATGCGTTTGAGAAGGTCTTCTCTATATTCGAAGATCTAGGGATATCTGTAGATTGTGTGGCTACTAGTGAAGTTAGTATTTCTGTGTCGCTTGATCCATCAAAGATCTGGAGCAGGGAACTTATTCAACAGGCAAGTGCACCTATCTACATGCAAAATCAAGTAGTTATAATACTGTATGCCGGTACTTCTGACCAAACTAGTACATTCTTTCAAGGTAAAACTAACTCTATATAATTGCAAAAAATGAGCTTATTATTTGTTTATATTGGCTGTTGCCTTATAAAAGATACTCCCTCAGTTTCTAGTTAGGTGTTGTTTTGGACATCAACACGGTCTCCAGTCCGCAACTTTGACCATTTTAGGTTCTAATTGCATGTTAGTGATAAATATGGAACTTACTATGGTATTTTGTGATGGTAAATGTTCATTAGTGCACTTGGACTGCTCATACTCTAAAGGTGGCATATATAGGTAGTAAAAATGTTAGCTTCCCCATAGTTTTGTGGCATGTAGCTATTCTCAGAATCATTCTGCTCTGATCATTGCCTTCTCAGTCTTGTTCGCTTTGTTGCCAAATTTCCAGGAACTTGACCATGTAGTTGAAGAGCTTGAGAAAATTGCAGTTGTCCATCTACTTCAGCAGAGGGCAATAATATCACTCATTGGAAACGTACGGCGATCATCTCTTATACTGGAAAAGGTATGATTTTCTGCGCATACCTAATTCTTTCCATAGGATAGCCGCAATACTCACACTGAACACACCTACACATCTGGTCTTGAAGGCCTTTCAAGTGTTGAGGAAAAGCGGGGTGAATGTCCAGATGATCTCGCAAGGTGCATCCAAGGTAGTCCTTGATAAGACTGTTCTCACACTTGACAACGCTGTATCCATGTCCTGGTTCCTGATATCAATGTTGCCGCCTTCAACAGGTTAACATGTCTCTGATTGTTCATGATAGCGAGGCAAAGCAGTGCATAAAGGCCCTCCACCAGGCGTTCTTCGAGGACGATGTCCTGACAGAAGTCGAGGAAGAAGCCCTTCACATGAGCTGATCAGCTTAGTCCGTACAACCCCAGAAAAACAAATATTGCAACCTGGAGCAGGTTTTCTAGCATCGCCTCCAGTTATTTTTTCACTCGTATGACCAGCATTCGATGTGTCGTTTCCTCGCTAGTTCAGGTGGTTTAGTTTGACATTTGGTAGCTCGATCTGTCTTTTACCAGGATGCAAAACGACTGGAGCATGCGTCACAAGTTCCTCGCTTGAATGTGCTTTCACTTTGGATCTAAAGTGCCTTAAAAGTATTAAAAAAAACTTGATCTAAAGTCTTAGTTTGCGTTCTCCTTTCTATGTCACAGCAAGACATGTCATCACTCATCTAACTAAGGCCTCTGGTTTAGTACTCAAAATTTTTTTCCCTAAAAACATCACATCGAATCTTTGGACACATGCATGGAGTATTAAATATTGATAAAAACAAAAACTAATTGTACAGTTTGCATGGAAATCGCGAGACGAATCTTTTAAGCCTAATTAGTCCATGATTAGCCATAAGTACTACAGTAATCCACATGTGCTAATGACGGCTTAATTAGGCTCAAAAGATTCTTCACGCGGTTTCTAGACAAGTTATGAAATTAATTTTTTTCATTCATGTACGAAAACCCGTTCTGACATCCGATCAAATATCTGATGTGACACCCAAAAATTTTCTTTTCGCAAACTAAACACACCCGTGCTACATTACAAACCACTGCAGAGGATACTACCAAAATACATCGAAGTATGAAATGGGCAGCACAGAAGAGCAGAATTTGTCCGACAAGATACTGAGTTGTCCCAGATGAAACATTTTATTCAGCACACTGTCCCGATGGTATCGCCACCATACCATCTCGATCTGTGAGGGATCATCTGGAGTTCCATTTCCCCACTGCTGCCATTGCCATTGCCATTTCCATGACAAGCACTCTGCATCACCTCCACACCGATCAAGACAGTAATGTTCCTCCCAATGAACTCATCATCAGAATCCCCTTTGGGAGCCTGATTGCGAAAGAACCTTGTGACGCAGAACTTGCCGGAACCCAGGTTGACAAGTTGAGGATCCCTGCATTGCTTCCATTCCTCCGGTGGTTCAAACTCCTTGCAAGTACCAACTAATTGTGGCTGCGAATCCATCGATGAGAGATCAGCAGCAGCCAGTTCATGGGTGCTTGAACAAATGCCAACCTAGAGCTTGACCTCAGGTACATATTCAACCTTGCCAATGAAGGGTAGCATCCATTTCCCCAGGTGACTCCATGTGAGGCTCCTCCTGTCCATACAATAGGTTCCAACACCTTTGACAGAGATGCAGATCTTCGAGCCATAATCAACCACAACATAAGATCTGATCTCCAGCCATCGGCCCAAGTATGTTCTGTCATAAACATACGGCGGTGGCGGGAGAAGCTGGCATGTCCATGATTTCATGATGCGACTTCCACGATAGTGGCAGTAGACGAACGCCTCGAACTGATTGGTTCCCGACACTCCAGCTCTGCTCATCTTATCCATGACGTAGAAGTTGCCGCCGTCGAATTCACCGGATTCTTCTTCAGGGCAGGGGATGAAGATGGAGATGGGCACCTGCTTGGGTCCGTGAAGACGAGGCAGCATAACCACGCGGCTCCTGTCTGCCTCGAAGAGAAAACAGCGTCCCGACTGGTCCGCACAGATCACCCTGCGATCAAGAAACGGCAGGCAATCCATCCTCCAATCTTCGCCGAAACCTGCTGCGAAGTTGAAGATGGGGCTTGGAAGTTGAATCCTGTTCTCCACTCTGATTATGGTGGATTTTGATCCGTTGAAGAAATTCGGTGGTGTGGCGTTGAAGAGATTGCAGTGGTGCATGAGGTCGATGCAGCGCAGAGATTTGGATACAGGGAAACGGTTGTCCATGATCAGGTTCAGAAACCTCCGGGAGAGGGCCATTGTTGGGGTGAACTTCAAAATCAATCAAAATTCGAGCTCATCAAATCAAAACCAAAATAAATCAAATCAAAATCAAAATAAACAGGAAAGATTCGTATTTGTTACTACCAAGAAGAAGGATGAAATTCGGTATTGTCGGAATCAACTTGGAAATTGAATTCGAGCTCTCATCAAAATCAAAATCAAGCAGGACAGATTTGTTCGTGAGGGGCTGAGGGCTCGTGACGGCGGAGGGGGACGAGGAGGTCTGATCAGTGGGCCGCGACTCTGGGCCTGGAGCCTGATGGGCTGCTGCGGCCTGGATAAGAAGGATGGCCCAGGTGGAGGGGGAGGATAGAAAGATGGAAAAAGTACACCGAAGGTCCCTCAACATGTCATCGAGTTACAAAATCGTCCCCCAACCACAAAAGATATATAGCATCCTCCAACTTACAAAAACCGTGCACTCTAGGTTTCTCGGTGGTTTTGACACGGTTTTGTCCTACGTGGAAACCGTGCACTCTAGGTTACTCGGTGGTTTTGACACGGTTTTGTCCTACGTGGCGGCTGAGTCAGTGTGAGACCTACGTGGGACCCACATGTCAGGATGCCATGTCAGCACCCTCTCTCTTCCCCTCCTTTCTCTCTCTCACCTCTCGTATCGTTGCCTCACCGCCGCCCTTGCCACGCTGCGCGCCCGCCATGGCCGCGCTCACCTTCAGTGAGCTCGGCGTAATCGGCGACGGTGCTGAGAAGCCCTCCTGGACGAGCGCGTCGACGCGAAACGGCTAGCCCAGGAACCACGCCGACGAGGTGTCCTTCTCCACGACGCGCAACGGGGACCGAAGCAGCGACGACGTCGTGGCGCTTGCACCCCACATCCTCCTCGGCGAGGGCACCGGAGCTGTTGTCATGGTGCATGCGGAACCGCGGGGAGGAGAAGATGTAGACACGGAACCGCGGGGAGAAGATGTAGACGCGGAACCGCGGCGACGTCGACGGCGACCGCTTCTCCTCGGAGCGGTCGTACTCGTCGAGCATGTGGGTCAGGTCCTCGTCGCAGGTGACGGAGACGAGCACGTCGAGATCCTCGGCGACGAGCTGGTACTTGATGGCCGCCACCTCCGTCCTGAACATCTCTTCCACCTTCTTCTTCAAATCTGCACGCGGCGAGAAGGGGATCGAGTGGGGCACGGCGAGGACGCGGGTCTCGCCGCCGATGTACTTGAGGGCGTCGTCGGACGGGCGGGGCATGATGTGGCCGGCGAAGCTGCAGAGTATCTTGATGCGGCTGCCGCCGCCGACGCAGGCTCCACCTCCGCCGCCGCTGCAGATGTTGGTCGGGTGACGCACGTGGGAGGCCGTCGCCATGCAGCTTGCGTGGCGCCGGTACAAGCACCGCAAGATGCTCGCGTTGCTCTCCTTCATCCGCCCGCGCAGGCCGCTGTCAGGTGGCCGCCCATCTTCGCCTGCCGGCGGCGCGCATGTAGCCGCTACTGGCGCGGGCGTAGAAGCCAGCGCCCGACGTTGAGGCCCTCCTGCTCTCGAGTCGTCGTCGTCGCCGCCGCCGCCTCGTCGCCCGTCGCCGGCCGCCGGACTCCCGCCTCCCCCACCGGCCTCCTCCCACCCGCCGGCTCCCCTGCCCAACTGATGAGGAGAAAAGTGAGAAAAGAAGAGGAGAGGGGAAGATAGTTGGAGAGGGGAGGGAAAGGAGAGGCTGACGTGTGGATTATTCCATGCTGACTCAGCCGCCATATAGAATAAAACCGGTGTCAAAACCACCGAATGACCTGGAATGCACGGTTTTTTAAGTTAGAGAATGTCATATATCTTGTTTTGTGGTTGAGGAACGATTTTGTAACTTGATGACAAGTTGAGGGATCTTCGGTATACTTTTTCCTAGAAAGAATGGGCTAGCTGGAGGGGTTTCGGCCCAATCAAATAGAGTTTGTAATTTTTGAAGGAATGATTCGAATATGAATGTAAAAAGATGTAATTCAAAATAATTTCTTTAGAGAATATTTCGGATTTGAAAATAATATTTGACAGATAGTTCATGGACTCTACGAGTGTGGGAGTTTTTATATTACTTTTGGAAATGGAAAATTCAAAGGGGTTTTATTTGGGTTTTGGGTGTAAAGAAAGAGTATTTGGATAGAAGAATAAATATTTGAATTTAGAGTAGAGCCTTTGGAATAAATACTTTAGAATTTCTATGGAGGCGGAAATTAAGGAATTTAGGTTATGAAAAATAAATAGAATGGAAAAAGGGATATGGCTAAAAGAACAAGTGTTAGCCAAAAGAAAATAAATCGGGATGTTTATAAAATTTGGGAAGGTGTTAAATGGAAGATCTAACTAGATGGTATAGATGTCTGAATTCAGAATATTTGTAAGAAAAGGATTTAAAAGGAATTTAAATAAAGAGATCTAGAAGGGGTTGTTTAAGAATTTAGGTTAAGGGGTGTCATAGATGTAGGAACTTTGAAATTTATTATGTGTAGGTAGGATAAAAAAATATAGGTCATAGGAATTAATTAGGAAAATAAGATGTGCTAATATAATAGGTTTTAGCGAAATAAATTGAGTTTTTATAGCATTGCAAAGAAATTTAAATAGGAGAATTTGAATCGGAAACAAAACTCAATGAAATTTAGGCGAGATATAACAAATAGGAAAATAAAAGCTTTCTATCAGTTAGTTTCGTAACAGTCACAAAAGTTATTAACTTGATTATTGTTTACCAAACAAAACTAAACATCATATCAATATCTCATGGATAAATAACTTTAGTAATTGTCACAAAAGTTACGAAAGATACCAAATCTCTTTTACAGCCCTAGACCAAAAATTACATAATGCTAACAGATAGAGTTGAACGCAAGATCCAAATTATTCAGAACACTCTCTCGATCGCACCGCTGGCAAGTTTAGACTCATACTTGATCATCCGGAGCTGGACTTCCCCCATGCTGCCATTTGCATCACCACTAGCATCATCCGGCACAACATCCACACCAGTCAAGACAACAAAGGGATCATCAATTATTTGATCACGATAGTAGCCCGCAAAATGCCGAGTGTAGAAGAACCTTACGATGCAGAACCTGCCGGAGCCCACGCTGACAAGGTGAGAGCTCCATCCAAGCTCTCACTAGCTCTGGCCTCTGGAAGCAGTCATCCATGGCGGAGAGATCAGCAGCAGCCAAGTGATTGGTCTTGTCAGAGAGGCCAAACCATAGCTTCAGCTCAGGTACATACTCAACATTGCCATAGAATGGCAATGTCCACTGACCTACATGCCTCCAAGTATGCTTCACTGTGTCCATGCAGTAAGTGCCAGCACCCTCCACCGAAATGCAGATCTCAGATCCACCACTGACCACCACGTACAAGTTGATCGTGGTGCGTGTGTTGGAGAATTTGGGGTCTCTGACGAAAGGCGGTAGAGGTAGAGGTTTGCAGGTGGACGAAACACTGCGGACAGAGCTCGGCGTTCGGTAGAAAACAGCCTCGAACTGATCGCTGTGCGACGGTGAACTTCTCGGCGACTCCGGTTTAACGACCCTCTCCATGATGAAGAGGGTGCCATCACCATCATCATCATAAACATTGGTGCTGGGAACGAATAGGGAGATGGGGCATCCCTTGGGGTGACAGAGGTCAGGCATAGTAACAATGTTGCGCCTGTCTTCGTCGAAGATCAAACAACATTCATCCTGGTCAATGCAGAGCACCTCACGACCTCTTAGCGGGAAGCAGCTGATTTCCCAGTGATGGGCCACACTTGAAGCTTGGAAGTTGAACATTGGGCTTGGAAGTTGGATCCAATCCATGCTGCCGCTTATGGCTGCGGAGGCATCAGCCGCGACGACAACTTTGGAATCTGACCTGTTGAAGAAATTCTGGAGCGTGAGGTCGATGCAGCGCAGCGATTTGGATCCAGGGAAGCGGTTGTCCACGATCAGATTCAAAAACCTCCGCGAGAGGGCCATTGTACTCTTGTCGGAGTGTAACTTCAAAATCAATCGAAATTCGAGCTAATCAGAATCAAAAACTAAACAGGAAAGATCTTTTTTACCAACAAGGAGGATGAAATCGTCAAAATCAAAAAAAACAGGAAAGATTCGTATTTGTTTACCGAGGGAGGAAGGAACGGCGGCATCCGCGAGACTTGGTAGGGTTAGGTCTTGGCAAGCCTGATTCAGGCTGCCATTTGGGCCCATTTCTCGGCCCATAATAATACTTGAGTAAAAAAGGAAAATTGCGGCAGAAAAGACATGTAGTACATCGTCATGAACTTCAGAGAAAACCTGAGACTTTGCTTTCAACATCTTTTGATTTGAACTCTGTTGAGCTTGCTGACCGCTTTTCTCATTCTGAGTCGCCGTTCCAGCTGTACTTTTACTACTTACTGATACTAGTAGTGCAATCAGTTTGTGCAGGTTGCAACTGATTCAATGATGATGGAGTTTGTAGCATAGGCTCATGTTTTTTGCAGCCATCGGGGAGCTCAAGTGATTGTTACAACTTACAAGCATTGGTTGTATCAACTTACAAAAGATAATCCCTCAGTTTCTAGGAGTATATTGCATCCAAGGTAGTCCTTGATAAGACTCTTCTCACACTTGAAAATTGTTGCATCCTTCTAGCATCGCCTCCAGTTTATCACTTCACTCGCATGACCAGCATTCGATGCTTAGGCGTTGACTCTCTCTCATTCAGTTGGTTTAGTTTGATGTTTGGTACATTGATCTGTCTTTACTCTTCTGGTTCTGGCAAGTAAGTACTCAGGATGCAAGCAACTGGAGCTTGCATGACAACTGCCTCGCCTGAACTTGTTTAAGATCAATGGCACTGAAATTTGAAGCTAGCAATACAATTGTGTTCTGTTCTGTGTAACACTTGATTCCTTTGGAATATACTGTAGGAATTTTGCAGGACTTTCACATGAACTACAAGAGTTCCTGATATGTTTCAGAAGATGTCTCACCGTATGCGCATCCTAAAGTGGAGTAGTAATGACAGCGTGATAGACGGCATCGAAAACGATTCGATGCTTGCTGCTGCTGTTCGTCCGTGCAGAACTAAAGTGTTTTTGTCAAAGATGCTATGTGAGAGATGATGATGACGACTCGATGAGTTATTAGGAGCATTGGTCACGTTGGATTGTCAACGAAGCATTAGTACTCACTAGCATTTCGATTCAAAACTAGTAACAGTAGTTACCATAACAGACTATAAGAGCAAGGCTAATAATACAACCGACCTGCTGGCTATAAGGTTCTTTATAGACTTTTCTCAACCTACCCATATAATAGTTAGCTCTTCACAATTAATACAGGGTCCACTTGTCTCTCTCAAAGAGTTTCTTGGTTCTTGTATCCAAGCCGGCTGTTAGTTTACAGCCCGCTTCTCCTCTCTCTCCTCTCTTCTTTCCTCCAACTCAGCATTTAGCCGGCTTATAGCCTACTATTATACTTGCTCTAAATCAGCTATAAACATTTTTTTCTTTTACATGAAGCTATAAAAAAAACAAGAGTAGTGGGCTACATATTTATAATCAGCTATAGCATGGACTTTAAGACATAATGTGTGTATGATAGATGTCACCAGATATTAATAGTGTACTACTAGTATAAATAACTAATGTACGAACTGACTATATATATATATATATATATATATATATATATATATATATATATATATATATATATGATATGAAGTTAGTAATTTGATGTATTAGTATTGAACTTGTTCGGGCATCACCAATGTATATGGCAAAGTGATCCATATAAATGGAATCCACATAAATAGTTTATCCATATGGCAATGTCCACAATGTATATAGATACAAGGTATCATTAGGAGAAGAGAGATGAGTAGAGATAGATAATATAATTTATTCCATATGGGTAGTCCATATGCATATGGGTATCTTTTGCTATTTTTTCTATATAGACTAGTTGCACAATGATAATAGGTGGCTGAATAGAATATTCTATTGCTTATGGACTACTTTTACACTATACTGTGGATGTCCTTCTAAAGAGGAGTCGAGAAGACTTGGACTTTGATTCGGAGATCACTGATTCATCGATCCAGGCCATGGTCGTACAACAAATGGCACAGAGGAGGTAGTGAATTAGTGATGCAAATGTAGGAGTAGCATGAGAAAAACGAGACGAGTGAGAGTCCGAGAGACAGAGAATCGCGTGGGGCCCTGGCTGCTGGCTGCTGGCCACGAGTAAAGCAGAGGCCTTGTCGCCACGCGCTTGGACTCGCCCGCCTGCGTGGACTCGATCCTGTCAGGCCCAACCGAGATGGGCCCCCCACCTCGCTTTCAGTGGCCCCGCCTTGTCAGTGCCACTGCCACCACGAGCGGGCCGGCCCAGCATGTGCTACGCCTGCTATGCGAAGTAGGACGGGCCCACCTGCCAGTGCCGTGCAAGCCCCGTTCTTTTCTTCAACTAAACTTCAGCTCCTTCCGTTGACACGGTTTTCAAATTTAACGCACGGTTCTTTTAAAAAATATATATAAGTTTTTTTCAAAAAAATCAAATAAATTTATTTCTAAGATTTGTACTCCCTCCATTCCAAATTGATTTACATATTTCATAGGTACACCAAGACCAAGAAAAACTAATAACTCTCTCATACTATATTTACTTTAGCAACAAACTCAATGCATGCACTATTCCCACTATTTCTTAGTCAATAGCAAATCAAGATATTGCATGTGGGTTATAAATACTTGTGTGCATGGATGCATGTATTAATGTCCATTTACTCCAATGCACAAATAACGAATAGACTTAATAAATGAACACAAATATGTAAATATGTAGATCGTTTAGAAATAACCTCAAAAAAAATATTATATGTAGATCAATTTTCAATTTGGAATGGATGAAGTAATAATTAATACTCAATTATTTGTATGCTGAGGCTCAGCACCGGCGTTGGACTCGGTGGCCGTCGGCGTCGGCTCGTGTTGATCGCATCTCATCTTCCCCGTGACGACCTCCCGATGCAGTCAATTACTCGGTCAAAGTCGACTTCTTCAGTGCTCCCCCACAGGAAGGGATAGAGGGATTGATTGATCCATTCATTCTCCTCTCTCCATCGATGGGAAAGCCGGTCGACGAGTGATCAAGTCCTCGCAACACAAATATCGCAACAAAATGTCCCAGGTAAGCACTGCAGCAATAGCAGTGGTACTAGCTACTGTAGCGCAGTATTGAGAGCACACTAGTGGAGGCAGCTTTCTGGAGTACTCCCTCCATCTGGAAAAAAAAACAAATCTAAAACTAAATATTTTCTGAAAAAAAAACGATTCTAGAACTAGATATGACACATCCTAGTATTAGATTCGTTGTAATAGAATGTGTCATATTCAGTACTAAGTTTTTTTTTATGAGACTTTTTATGGGACGGAGAGAGCACTATCTTCCTCCGTTCCTGCCATTCTCTCTAGTCAACGAAACACACGAGCACCGAAAGTGACACAAGGGGGTTGCAGCATATGCCATGCCAATACTACTATTCCCCTTTTATTTCCTGTTCCCTTGGTTTGCACTGCAAGACCGCACCACTCAAATCTTCCTCATCAGCTAGTACCTACCGTAGGAATCAACAAGAAGAGAAGATGATGATAAGGGAGAGGAGGCAAAGTGGGCGCCCACCAGCACTCACGACGCGGCCATCCAATTCCAACCAAGTCTTGTTTGTTCCAACACCCCCAACACACGGCCGCGTCCCCATCCCCATCCCCCGACCACGCAATCAATTGCTGCCAAATCACCAATCGATTACTGGACGAGCATATACAACAAAACAATGATCTCTCAGCTTTCTGCTTTTCCACACCAACGTTGCCAAATTAAACACGTTGCAGCATGCCTTCATCTATATCCATCTATGATACATTCATTGATAAATATTTATATCAAAGATCAGACAATACATACGCCATTTGTTCGTTCGTTCGATCGCCATTCTTTTTTATCTCGAGCTACAGAGCTTACACAAATTTATCCGGGGGAATAGGCTGCTGGTTAATACAAGGTAGGGGGTAACTCTACTACTACTGCTCTACTTCTGGCTGGGTGGCTGGCTACGTAGATAAATATTTACATCAGAGAGTTGGGAGGAGTTGAGAGGGGCAATAGCAATAATGATAAATCTTGGCCCTAAATCTTTCTGCCAAGAGAAGAAAAAGGAACAAAAGGATAAACAATAGGCAGTCTAGATCTCATACTAGCTAAAGCCATAGGGTTTGCATTGCATCAGCCATCAGATAAGCAAAAGGGGGGGCAGGGGTGATCACCAACACATCAGGGGGTTTACTTGACTGGGACCCGCAGAATGGCATCTCTCTCTCAAGACTCCATGCGATCTACCTCTTGTATCATCTCGCTTCACTGAACCTGCACAAACGCCAAAAACAGCAACTGAAAGGTGAATCGCTTTCGGTGCAAGCTCTTCATAGCAAACAACAATATCACGTGACCATGCTTGCAGATCAAGAATAAGTAAAAGCCAGGCAGAGGCAATGGAAAGAGAATAAAAGTTCACAGAAACCGAATTTTACTATCCTACGGCTACACTTCCAATCTACGACTTCCTTTCTTGTTTTCAAGTTTTATCGACAATTGAATAAATTAATCCAGATAAGGCAATTTAGCAGGCATACCTAGTTATCTGATTTGTTGGGCATCGGCAGATGACCTTTCTCATTTTCTGAAGAGTCATCTTTCCTTGGGGCATTTGATTTCGAATTCATCTTCTGGACCTCCTCCTTGGTGTAAATATAAATCTTCCGCACAATGCTGCAGAATTCTCTGCTCATAAAATGAACCAGCTAGAATCAGTATTAGGAAGGAAAGCTTAACAAAACATCAAGCAGGTACCCAAGATAGAAGCCTTACTCCCATGGGTCGTCTCCAACAAGCATCATATCACCCTCATTATCAGTATAAACAATTTGCCAGTTTTTGTTTGAAGACACCAATTCACCATCGAATTCAAACATCTTGTCTAGCTCAGCTTTGAGTTCATCATAGTTACTGAACTTTGAAAGATCCACAGATCTGCCAAGTGCAACGCCTTGCTTATGGACCTGCATGAAGAATCAATGACATAATGTTATTACATAGTGCAGACCAATAGTCAAACTTGACACACTCATGCTGCACTGAATAATATTGCTCATGATTTTTTTTTTGGGACAAGAAATAGCAAAATTGGGTTTACCATACCACAAAGGGGATAAAACTGAGATTTTGCAAGAAATTTGCAAAACGAGAACTTCAGCATGTCAACTACAAGAAGAAAAAACTTCATGTGCTGAATAAAAGAACAATATGTGCTTTAACACCACCAGAATCAATTCACTCTGATATGACTGGATAGTTTGTTCTCAACAGCTAGCATAATCTAGACAACAAACAATCAGTAATTCTTAAGTAAAAGAAAATTGTGCAACAGAAAAGACATGTACATTGTCATGACCATCAAGAAAACAATACTATACCTTTGTACAACTCCTCGTCGAAGCAACCTGAGTCTTGCTTTGAACATCTTTTGAACTCTGTTGAGCTTGCTGACCGCTTTTCTCATTCTCAGTCGCCGTTCCAGCTGTGCTTACTGATACCTCAGGAATGCAATCAGTTTGTACAGGTTGCAACTGATTCAATGATGATGGAGTTTGAAGCATAGGCTCATGTGTTGCAGCCATCGGGGAGCTCAAGTGATTGTTAGGAGCATTGGTTGTATCAACTTTAAACCCAAAAATCTTAAACCCACTGCCTTCTGTTTTTTCCAACTCAACTGGAGCTATTGATGCATGCGGTCTAATCACTCTTGGCTGTTCAGGTCGGGCAAATGACTGATTTAACCAACTTGATGAGTTCTGTTCGAATCTGAAATTCTGTGGTTGGTCTCTCGAATTACCATACACACTACTCTGGCCATTCCAGAAATGTAACTCCTTACTGTCTGTGTGCATCTGTGTGCTTGATTCAACAGTTAGGGAAGGCTGTGGAGATACATAGTAGTATGGGTCAGAGAAGTGCCGAGCAGAACCTTGATCCTGAAACTGGTTCTTGAAAGAAGTAAGACGGTTAGGAGCCTCATCAAAATTCTGCATAAAGAAGCCTGGGGAATCACCAAAAGATTGAGAGCCAGAACGGACATCCTTAAAGTCAGTTTCACGCCTTCCCAACTGCATCCAATTATCCATAGGGGGTCTCTGCTGAAATGTCAAGGGGTGGGCTTTTGCAGCATTTGGGGATGGAGACCACATCATTGGCTTATGAGCAGTGACATCAGAGTCATTACTCTCAGTAAGGTTGCTCCTCAAGGTCATTTGTTCTTGACCTTGCAAGACCGTACTGTTTTGACTTCGTTGTGCTTGAGAAGGATCAGTGTCAACCTTAGTAGCAGCTGCAAATGGCACCAACAGTTTTCAGAGGATTAATTGAACACGCATTATCATCACCCTTCCTCTTAAGATCTATAAGATTGTGTAGTTACCTTCTTTCGTAAGAATAGGAGATTCAGGAGATGCTGGAGGAGCATTTGGCCTAGGTCTTTTAACCCTAGAAAGAGGAAGGGGGTTAACAGGAGGTGATGAAGCAGGCTCTATTTTCCAAGGAGAGACTCTATCTGGCCGCGGAATAGTTGATGGTTCATCCCACCGCACCTACATTATTGAAAAACTCCTCCCATCAATACATAACTTCTCCAGCCACATAAAATGCCAGTAGTAAACAAGAACCTACCTTCAGGGATCTCCAACTTGATTCAGGCCACACTGGGTCGAGATTCTCACTGCCAATTATAGTACCAGTAAACCTACATAATGGAAATAAGTTTAATCAAGCAATCACTTGGAATAATCCACATAAAACCATATTAACATAGAATATCAAGACAACAGATACCTCTGCTCTGGTGCCTCTTCTCCTTCAAACCTCATCCTGAACCTCATCCCAACAGAGTAATTGTTTTTGACGGACTCCATATACTGATCATATGGTATAATGAACTCTGAAGGGCTCGTCCTATCATCATCATTCAGAGAAGTTTAATTAGATGGGATCACAGTAGCAAGAACAGCTTCGATATGTTACAGATCATGCAACTATGCAAGAATAGCCTAACAGCCAGATAAAACAATAGATTTGTAGTGGACATCTCAACATACCTAGGTTTGTAGTAGACGGTGAACATACTCTTCGTGTTGATAGCATGCCATGCAGTAGCAAGGACTCCCAGGTGCATGCTTTGGCTAGATATGACTGAAGAAGGCACATTGGACAGCTGCCTCATAGCTCGTCTAACACCAACACGGAGTTCACCATTCTCTCCTCTGCGTAGAGCACAACAAAGTTAACACTTGATCAAGGAATTGAAATGCTGGGCAGAGAGGGTACCACAACAGACCTGAGGAAAATGAAAGCATCCCCAGCAACAAGCCTTTTGGAACTGACAAACACACTCCAACCACTCTGAAGGAGATGCCTCCTCGGTTGCCCTGATGATATTCAACAGCAATAACACAATAATCATCATCATCGTCAACATCAAGTACAGAAAGAAAAAACTTTTGCGATTCATTGAAAGATTTGATGTGTAACATTGCCAGAAATGCTTGAATGGTACAGTGGTCTAATCAATTGACAAAGAACTAACAGCAATTACAACTAGTGGTCTGCAGAGCCGCAGGTGTATGCAAGACGGTGTAAAAATGGCATGAACCATGGTAAGCAAAGGGGCACACAACTTACCGCGAAAGATGTGACGGAAGCGCCAGTCCATGCTGTGCAGATCCTTGGCCACGAGCTCCTGTGTGGGTGGCGACTGGGTCATATCCTGACAAGCAAGCAGATCAGGTCAGCTAGTAGCACAGATCAATTACAACTTAAACACACTTCAAATGAAGAACATTAATAGGATCATCTACTCCAGGGTTAAAAGACACACATACCAGGGGAGGGAGGCACTCATCAGCGTGGCGGCGGAGTACAGAGAAGCCGCCGTGCGTGCTGGTGTCAGACGCGGTGAGCGTCTTGCAGAAGGACCTCACCGGCGGCCTTGCCTGCACAGGGCCGGACGTAGGAGTCGTCTTCTCCACCGCCATCTCATTTTGCTGCAGGAACAAACAGGGAAAGAAATTAAACAAATTCAAACAGAGAAAGAAATTAAACAACTTCACCGAGACGGCAAAAATTACTCATCCTCCGAAGAATTCACGCGGGAAATTTACCTCGGGCTCCGGCATGAGCATGACCTGCGCGTAGACCTCGTCGGTGTCTTGCTCCGCCTACAAAATTCCCCAACAAAAAAAAAATAACAAAGCAACAGAGTCAAAATCGAAGCAGAACAAACAAACAAACAGATGAAGCAGAGAGGGGTCGCGTCGGTGAGCTCCGGAATTGAAGAGCAAGCAAATCAAAGGGGAAGTAGGAAGCACACCTTGAGCTCGACGTTGAGGACACGGCAAAGCAGCTTGGAGGGCAGATCGTAGAGGCGCATCTGGCTGTCGGCAACCTGGTTCATGGACGCCTCGACCTGCAGCAACCCAGCACAATCAATCAAATCAAAAAACCAAAATCAGCGCTCGAAAAAGCAACCTCTCAAGCCGAAAATTGCCGAATCAGAAGGGGAAGCTTCACCCCACCTGCTCGATGTGCCCCTGCGGGAAGTAGAAGACGAGGTCGCCCACCCGCGGCACGGTGACGAGCGGCCCCGCGCAGGCGTGCCACAGCTCGTCGTAGAGCGGATCCCCTGCACCACCACCAAAACCATCAACAACCTCGAAACCCAACCCCAACGAAGCTCGCAAGCGAGGAGAGCTGTGTTGACCAGATCTGACCGCGCGGGGCGGGTCGCGCGCGCGCGTACCTGTGGAGGAGCCCTGCGGCGGGGGAGGGGGAGCCATGGCGGCCGGCGGCATCTCGGATCGGGGCGGCGGCGGCGCGGAAACCCTAGCGGAGACGGAGGAGGAAGAGGAGGAGGCAGCGAGGAAGGCAAGGAAAGGGAGGTGGGGAATACTAGACGAGCAAGCAGTAGAAATGTTTTTGTGGAGAGGAGAAGAGGAGAGAAAGAGGAGGGGGGATGGGGTAGCCGGATTGGTGGTGGTCTCTTTGTAGGGAGTACACCAAAAAACCACACGCTAAAACATTAGTATTAAAAAGAAGTTAAACCAATTAAATAAATCAAGAGAAATAAACCGGGCCGCGGCGTGTGGCTGTGAACCGAACCGGGCCGGTTTGGTTCGTGGTGGGCCCTGTCCGCGTGGGTGCGGGCTGTCTGGCTGGCTGACCAGGCTGCAGCGGCAGCGGGCGCAGCGGGGTGGTGGGTGCAGTGGATGCAGCACCGTCTCTCGCCTCACACCCTCACCTACGGACAGCTTTTCTTTTTTTCTTTTTTTTTTTCTTTTTTTGCTTGGACGATGCCCCATTGCTTCGCGCACCTACTGCTATGCGTGCTACGTGCACACACGCTGCTCCCCTTGCTGGAGTATATAGGATATTTTCTTTTTCTTTTACTACTATCTTGTCTCTCTTCTCTGTTGCGTAACACACGGGCAAGCAGTGGTGTGTCACCCTAACATGTATGCCACAGGAGGAGATAAGTGATACTAGTATGCTGAGATCAAGTTAACAAGGACTTATTCACCGAATCAACCATACGAAAATTTAAGCACATTTTAGTGTTGGTTTTGTTTACTTTCATGCCTTTTGCCAAATTTTATTATAGTTTTAAGAGAAAAAACTTATAGAACTTTTAAAATTTGATAAAGCGATAAACGGTTAAAGTGTGTTTAGCCCTAAGCAATACTACAATAGAAATAGTACTTCTATAATAAATGGAGGCATCAAAAAATTAGTCCACGATAATTGTCCGGTGGAGTAGCTCAAAAGACTTCTTAATTAGTTGTAGTATTGCGCGCTTAAACACAGAGTTACTGCACCAGGATTCGTGTGTACAACCATGATGGAAAACTCCACTCTACCGCATTATTGAAGGTGCGTTTTATCTTTGTAGAGTTAAATTTTGTCAAGCCGCTGGTATTGATGGCTACTGAGACATGAAGAATCGGTATCAGTAAAACTATTGGCAGCAGTGGTGTTAAAACAGAGCACTAGTACTAAGAGCAAGAGCAAGTTTAATAGTATAGCCAACTATTAGCTCTAAATTATTTTCATATAATAGTTACTTACTATACTATTAATATCCGGTCATACCTATCATACACATATTACGTCTTGGAGTCCGTGATGCTGCTTCTCTCTCTTTACCTTTTTAAAATATGTTTATAGCTGGTTTATGGTCTACTATTATACCTGCTCTAATAGGTCACTAACTGCTACAGAACCCAAACAGTTTCCTCCTAATTTCGAGTTTACCAAAAGGGGGAGATATTTCGTGGCGCGTGATGATGTAGACGGTGATGACCCGGGAGACCAAGCTGCACCCCCGTTCCCTGTTTTTCTCTCCCCCACCTGCTCCGTTCCATCGCTCGCTGCCGCTGCTCGTGTTTTCCTGCTAATTCTTCTTTTTTCTCTCGAGTATTTTACATCACGGGCTCCATGTTTCCGTCGCCCATTGGACCGCAGGTGATAAGCAAGTGATCTCCCTTTTCTTTATTTTCTTTTCGATCATTTTCACAATTTCATTATTCTAGTGCTAGTATTGGTCTTTTTCTTTTCAATTCACGCTTACACTCTGCTGTACACTCAACACCACGCTCATATACCGACGAATATGCGCTAAAACACATGCAAACAAACAGAACAAACAGACATAGAGTAGCTGTGACTCTCTATTCTCACCGTAATTCCGTTGAAAATACACCCGCATGTTATGTGATTTCTGTTAAACACTAGTAGAATTTAAATTTACGACGAGTGAAATCATACACACACGATTTACACAAACGTCATCCAAGATTTTGTATACATCATACTACCTCCGTTCTAATATAAGTGTGTTTGTAGGTTTTTATATCTAACGTTTGACCGCTCGTCTTATTTGAAAAATTATGAACTTTTTTAAAAAATCAGTCACACATAAAATATATTCATGTTTTATCATCTAATAACAATAAAAATATTAATTATATTTTTTAAAATAAAACAAATAATCAAACATTAAATATGAAAACCCACCGCTACCCTTATACTGAAACGGTACATGAGACGGGATAAAAAAATTTCCGTGTTTGGAAGGGGCTTAGGGTGGGAGCAAGTGGGTTGGATTTCCGGCGAAGCAAAGCACGTCTCGATTTGGAAATGTGGAAAGCGGGGTTGGGAATGAGAGCCCCCCGGCCGTGTGATGGATCCTTTCGTCTCGCCCGGAAAAGGCAAGGCAAAACGAGCCCTTGAACGGGTTGCCCAACCCCTCTGCCGGCGCCTTCTTTTTCTGGAAAAAAGAAGAATGCCCCCCCAGCTTTATTAACTTGTTGATTTGATGGAATAATTCGAGTATTAACAACCACGTAACTTGGCTCGTAGAAACTACTGATTGCTCTTGATAGAAAGAACATTACCCCTGGTTTCCGTTTACAGGTTTACTTGCTGATCGTTGTTGCTTTGATGTTGACCGCTAATTATTTTGAATTATTAAATTGATTGGAAAGAAAATTGTATGGCTGTATTTAGCACGCAGACAAAATTTGATGATAATATAAAATATTTCAGAATATTTATGAATTCCTTGTAAATTTGAAATGGTCAAAGCTCCACGATTCAGAGACTTATATGAACAAACAAGCATGGAGCATTTTTCAGAAACGCAGATTTTCATATATAAAAAAAAGAACCTGTACGCGTTGATTATTTTATAAGAAAGAGAAACGAATTCTCGTACTCAAAGTAAGAGCTAAAAAAAGGCAGCAATAAACACGACCAACGCTTTGGTGTTTGCTCCATAACAAGAAACCGCACCATGGAGCGATCACCACCAAATCAGTGGAGAAAGCAGCAGCATCACATTACATTTTATAGTGCAAAACTTGATAATGTCTACTATATATGTTGTCGTGTTGAAGTTGTGTCTTGCATGAGACTCAGTTTCTTCCTTTCTTCACTCTCTCTTAATTAATATAGTGCCACATAAACTAAAATTCCTACATGTCCTACATGAAGGATTGGGACTACCCTAATCAAATCGAATCCGATCCACTAATTAACTATACTTAACGGCGAGAGGGGGAGGGGTGCAATAATTGCGGTGCTTAACGGCGAGGGAGACGGAGCCCGGCGTGCGGGGACGGCGGGGAGCAGGGCCTGCGCTGTCGCGGCATCCGACGGCAACAACGCGCGCGTCTCCTGTTCCTTTCCACCGCGACGGCCGCGACCGCGGGGGAACGTGATTAAACTACCAATCCCCTCCCATTAGCCACCATAATTGATTGCACCCACTAATTAATAATCCCTAATCGCGAGCTGGCCACGATGGCTGGCTCAGGCTGGGCCTGCACTGTGGCTAAGCTATTGCCTCTTCTAAAGTCTTCTACTACGAGGAGGTACAGTAGCACAAACCGCTATAACCACGTATCAAGAAAAAAGAAAATAAATAAAAAAAAACGGGCTACAGATTTATAGTCAGCTGCAACACGGACTTTAATACGTTATGTGTGTATATGATATAGGAACAGATATTAATGGTGTAGTATATTTTTATAGTTAACTATTATATAAATGTGCTATTATATTAGCTACAGATGATTTGAAGCTATCATTTAGCTATCCTATTAAACTTGCTCTACTAGTACTACGTATGTCTCCTGCTTTGCAGCCCAAAACTAAATAGAGAAAAAAAACTAAAAAGTTTATCATCATTACCGGGTCATTAGAGAGACGATATAATTAAATAATAATTAATTAACTATGGTAGTGGCGCTAGTATATTTGTTTAGCTTATCTGTCTCCGGACGTGAAGACCTAGCACTACTACTGTGCATCCTGCTGCTGCGTCGTCCAAGGAATCTCATCTCATCTCGACTAATAATTAATTAACCGATTAGTTGTGTTTCCGAGGCGGTAATTAAATAATTGAACGCTCCGGAAGCTAAGCTAAGGGCGCCTTTGATTTGTGGGAATTTTGGAGGATTTCAATTCTATAAAAAAAAATCAAAAGCCTTTAAAATAAATGATTGAATCATATCTAATCCTTTAAAATTCCTATAGAATGGGTCATCCTATGTATATTTTGGAGGAAAGTTAGCAAAAGGTCTAACCCCTTGAAACATTTCCTCTAAGTCTATCTCTCTCATCTGATTCCTGCGTTTTTTCTTTGGTCCAATCAAACGATCATTCCTATGTATTTTCTGTGTTTTGTATTCATCTATTTTACAATTGTATTTATATCACAATCCTATAATTTTTTATTCCGCTATTTTTTTACTCCTACAATTCAAAGGCCCTAAAAGGCTGGGATGATTAGTATGCTGCTAATGATGTGGGTTTCGTCCTCACGGCACTAATTTTGACCGCCTCTCCTGTAGCTGGTCGACACGGCAAGCATGCAGGCCAGCCAGCTGCAGCTGCTTCCTGCCTTCCATCCCTACAGAGCCAGCTGCCGTCCATCCATGGCGACTCACTGCCGTCGAGCAGCTCCAGCTCACCTGATGGGGATCATCCGAAAGTGACACGTGGACCTGCCCGGCTTCCACACTCGGACAGATGGTGAAATTTTCACACTGCTTCTTAAAAAAATTGAAAAGGAAAAAGGAAAAGGAATAGGGGACAAGAACTAGAGTACATATTTATATAAAAAGATTATGCAGCCTTTTACAAATCAAGATAAAGGTTTAGCAGTGGATTGTTTTACCTGTCTTTAGCCAATCGAGGATGAAGGTTCACCAGATTGTTATATCAGTCTTTAGGCTGGCGTTTCGGTTAATTCTGGCCGTGTTTAGTTCACCCCCAGCTTCCAATTTTCCATCACATCACATTCAAAAAACTTTCTTACGTATATAAACTTTTAACTTTTTTTCAAACTACCAACTTTCCTCAAACTTTTAACTTTTTTCAGCAACTAAGCACAGCCTTTGTTGTTTCCTAACAAATTGTATTTTTGCAATAATATGTAATTGTTTTGGTTACAAACTTTGTACTAGTCGGTTATTACAAATTATATTTTGCAGTAATATGTGGTTATTTTGACTGTAAACTTTGTATAATTGGTTATCAAAAAGAAAAAAAAGGATAGAAATTTCACCTTGGCTATGTAACGTATGTCAATTTCATGGAAATCTCTGTCGGTACAGCTGAAAAATAGGATAAGCAGGTGTGGTTTTAAAAAAGAAAATCATGTCCGTTTGTTTAATCTGTTAATTGGTTTACGTTGACATTTTGTTTGTTTTTGTCTAGGTCTTTGACGTGGCAAGGGCATTGCTATCAGATGTGGAAAATGATATGACAATAACAAAAATAATCAAAGAATGTGCGACAAACCATGCTGAGTTTGTTGGACTTAGGCTCCATTTATTGAAAAGAAAATAAATTTGTACTCATGCGTAATTGCAGGCATCTTAATCTCCGCCATCGCGCTGTTGGGCTCTGACCGGGAACAATACTGAATCCAGTGACATTTCATTGGTTTTCCCTTCAAATAAATTAACAATTAAATTAGTGGATGCTAATGCTGCCTTGACAATGGAGATAGATTAGAGCAGGTACAATAGCAGGCTATTAGCCAGCTAGAAACATATTTTAATGAGATAAACGATGAGAGAGAAGAGCAGCGGGTTACAGATCTGTAACCAGCTGCAGCACGTACTGCAAGACACACTGTACGTATGATAGGTGGGACCATATATTAATAGTATGAATTGGCTATTAGATTGGTTATAGATGAATTGGAGCTAGTAGTGGACTGTAATAATAAACTTGCTCTTATATAATCCTCCCTAACACGGACAGCCTTTCTCTGGCTGATTAATTAATTAATTCAGCGGGTATCAGAGGAGATCCACATTTCCAGAACTTTTTATTTGCATCGGCGACGACGCTTTCTTTTTTTGTTGTTGTTGCTGTTGTTGCTGCTAAATGGAGTAAATGACAGTGTCACGCTCCCTGATTCCTATGCTTAATTGGCATGACCGGTTGGGAATGGCGATCTCTGTCTCTGCTGATGGATCGTAGTGGACATTTCACACTCTGTAATTTTCTGAGGCTTTTTCGCGACGGCTTCTCCTGTTTGTATCCAAATAACTTTAATTTTTAAACAATTATTACATCGGATTTTATGAAAACAAGGAATAAATACAACGATAGTATATAAAGAGAGAAATAATCGTATTTGGATTTTATAAAGTGAGGGTATTGGTTTTGTATTGTTATTATGTGCGGAATATGCGAAAAACTAGCACTTACTATTTTTTCGGAAATATAAAAAAATTGACTTATGCATCTGAATTGACACAACTTTGTTTTTTAAAGCTTTTACGTGACACCTCCTCGGTTGATGTATACTTACTTAGTGCTTATCACCGTCTAACATTTGGAAATATGAGATATTTTAGTTATGCACCTGGATTGACACAACATTATTTTCTAAGTACTTTCACGATGCCTTCTCGGTTGATGTGTACTTGCTAATACTTGCTATCTTAGTTCTAAAATAGCGTGTAGCCAAAACCCTTATACTTGGGAATGGATACAGCATTTGCTAGCTGCAAAACTATCCTTCGATAAAGAAAAAAAATGAAAAACGTTAAAAAAAGTCACTTTCATCATTTGTAGGTTTGAGCTTTAGATGAAGACTAGGTCTAAACCTAGGAAGGTTCATTCAGACAGAGAAGTGTGGTGTGTTGTGAAAACTGCAAGTCATGGAGCTATAGCTCAATTAGGTCCTCTCTATTTCAACGACCAGTTTCTGACCAACTGTAACATGAAAGGAATAAACTTGGTGTTTTCCTTGATAAATACACTTATAAAAAGGAAAAATAACAGCTGGTAGTAGTTATTTTTTAAGTCAGCTATGACTAGGAATGGAGACCCAGATACATAATGCGGAAGTAGGAGTATATATTATGGATTTGATGGGTGTTTAGATTCAGGATGTAAAGTTTTGACGTGTCATATCGGATATTATATAGGGTATCATATGGGTTGTTCGGACACTAATAAAAAAACTAATCACAAAATCCGCAAGTAAATCACGAGACGAATTTATTATGTATAATTAATCCGTCATTAGCAAATGTTTACTGTGGCACCACATTGTCAAATCATAGAGCAATTAGATTTAAAATATCTGTCTCTTAAATTAATCACAATATGTATAATTAGTTACTTTTTAGGCTATATTTAATACTGAATATCATGTGTTTAAATATTTGATGTGACGTGGTGAAAAATTTTATGGAGGGATCGCCCGAGGTGGCGACTCGAAATCTAGAATCGACCGCGTGGGGATAATTCCCCGGCCAGTGGTCGTCGAGCGGTTAAAGTAAAAACGGCCTCCTCCCCGTGAAGTGAAAGTTCACACGCAAGCACACAGAGACAGCAAAGAACATTCATCAGATCACGCGTCTTGCTGGAAGGGAGCACTAGCTCAGTTCTAGCGAGAGGTGGCGGTTAGCTTTTTTAACTGGATTACACATTAAACATGATTAAGATATCAGTGAATGTTCGTTTTTTTTAAAAAAAGACTTCTACATAAAAAGTTTTTTTTTAAAAAAATTGACCTAGCAATTTAGGAACCCTGCTAATAGAAAATGAGAAAGTTGTAGCTACATGAACAAACAAGCCGGCCTTACTACAGTCTACAGTAGTACTGTAGTTGTATAGTACAGTAGTGCTCCAATACTCCATACGTCTGCATCAGATAAGTTCACGGAAGCACCAGCTAAAAGAAAATCTCACAGGTGGTTGTCAATTTGCAGCGATAAGTTTGGATCTATTCTTGATTCCAAAATGGCTTTGATTTGCTCTCAAAATACTCCAAATACCATAGGAGTACTACTTAGTAGGAGTACGTAGTACTACTAATCAGTATAGACAGTAATTGTGTTTTGTCATAATTAACCGGAGCCTAATGATCACGAGCTCAGCAGCGCCCAAGCACATCCATCCATCCATCGATTCGAGCAGAGACGCAGGCATCGCAGACTTGCAGTCGTAGCAGAGAGTGAGAGAGATGGGCCCCATCTGGCATGGGCCATGGAGGCCCACTACTGAGTTGCACTGACACACCCACACCCCCTCTCTGCGACAAGGCCAGTCACCTCGTCGACCACCCATCCATCGTACGGTCCGAAAAGCCCATCGGCCTCGAGATTCGCGCCGCGTTGGTGGATCGGGACCGTCCATCCGGATGGGTCGTGGTGGGCCGTACACCATCCAAAAGCAAAAGAAAGTCTAAGCGACGCCCGAGGAGGAGTCACGGGTGGGAGAGAGGCGGAGGAGGCCCTGGCCCACACACGCTGCAGCTCACCGCCACGCCGTCCTCGCTTAGCTTGGGCCGGTGGGTGGGCCCCCCTCCTCGCTCGCTTCACTGCGCTGCTGTGCTACCTTGGCCCATTGTGCTGTGCCTCGTGTACCATCGCTACTGTACTGCAGCAAAAACCTTCTTCGACTATCCGAACGTTTTTCTTTTCCTCTTTAAAAAAGCAGAGAAAACATATGAGGCAGGGCTATTTTCGACTATCTGATAAAGTGATAGGGGTTAACTTTTACTCCCTTATTTTTATTCTACTAGCAAACATGTCCGTGTGTTGCAACGGGTGAAAAAACGTAATGATAATGTACGTTTTTCATGCACGTTTTTCATGCATAACCATGTTGATGACAATTAGAAAATTGGAACAACTTAAATGTAATAGCCCAACCTCCATGATGGCAACCTTACGATATTTGTTTTACCTAAAATAATTGGATTATTCATATAACAACATGCATATAATCTAAAATATTCTTTTAATCTCATTCTTGAAACCAATCAAATCATACACTGTCTCGTATGGTCAAGTCTACACAAAATAGAGTCACTATGCACTCTTCTCTAAATAACAATTAGAATATATTTATTTTCTAAGATTATTTATATATAATATGTTATCAAGAATAATAGCTATACTTCACAAAAATATTATGATAATTGCCTACAAAGATGTGCAAGCTCTCTAATATAGGAGAATAGATAACGAAACAAAAGTCGTGTAGTAGATGGAAAAAGTCGATGGAGCATATCCGACCAAGTGTCCATCAATTTAGCCTTTTTTTCTAATAGTTTTTTGCTTTTTTACAGACAATGAAATATTTTTTTCTCGCGTGTTTTTTTACAGACTACGGAACTTTTTTTCTAGCGCGTTTTCTTTTGCGCTTTTTTTTCTGACATTTTTTCCTTCACGCGTTTTTTTAAACCGTTTTTATTTTCTCACGCATTTTTTATTTTTTAATATATGGTAGAAACTTCTCTTTTTAAATAGTTAGATTAGATTAGATTAGAGATAAAGAAGAGATATAAACGGACTACTAAAATGACAAATATAAATTAGACTTTTTTCACCGCGCTTTTTTCCGCCTTTTTTATTTTTTTTATCGTGCATTTTTTTTACGAACGGTTTTTTTTCACCACTTTATTATAGTGTCGGACCTTTCTAGATATAATAGGATTCAATTTTTTTTACCGCGTCACATATAATTCCTTTTTCTTTGGAATCGGACATTTTTTTTTATTTTTTTCGCCCTTTTTTACCGCATCGACGGAGTCGAATTCGTTTCCATTTATTTCCTTTTTTTTGCCTTTTTTTATCGGACTGATTTTTTTTCGCCCTATTTTTTTTATCGGACTTTTTTAATTTTTTCGTCCGGTTGTCTTCTTTTACCGGTTGATTTTTTTTACCGTGCCACATATAATTCCTTTTTCTTTGGAATCGGAATTTTTTTTTCGCCCTTTTTTACCGCATCGAGTCAGATTCGTTTCGATTTTTTTCTTTTTTTGCCCTTTTTTTTATCGGACTGATTTTTTTCGCCCTGTTTTTTTATCGGACTTTTTTAATTTTTTCGCCCGGTTGTTTTCTTTCACCCGGTCGATTTTTTTTACCGTGTCACATATAATTCCTTTTTTTGGAATCGGACAGTTTTTTTTAAAAAAATTGCTTTTTTTACTGATTTGTTTCTTTTTTTGCCCCGTATTATTTTTGGATCGGATAGATTTGTTTTTTTGTCCTTTTTTTCGCTCCCTTTTTTTGGATCGGACATTTTTTTCTCCTGTTTTTTTTGATCGGACATTTTTTTATCTGTGTTTTTTTGCTCGGTTTTTTTTGCCCGGTTCATATTTTTTGGATCGGACATCTTTTTTTTGGATCGGACGTTTTTTTTCCCGGTTTTTTCGCTCGGTTTTTTCGCTCAGTTTTTTTGACGGACGATGGAAGCACCTCTTATTTTTTAAGTAGTAGAGATTAGTTTTTTTTGGAACCAGCCCACTTGAGATCAACACTTGCATTTACGGTTAATTATTATTTCATTGGTAGTCTGGTAGACGACATACTCGTCGATAGTGAGATGTCCATGATGACTTCATCAATCTCGAGATATGATGGTCCAGTCTTTCGAAGGTGTTTATAAGGATAGGATGCGTGTATGTACATCCACATAGGTGAGCGTACACATGTTGTGGGCACTTGTATTTGTGTTGTGTTTTCTAGAAGAAAAGTACTTATTGTTTTAGCTTTGTCACGAGTCAAACATTACTAATGTTTACCATCAATTCTTAGAAGTTTGTATAGTTTAATATTGTAAAATTTATGTTTTTAGATTAACTATGAGAAATATATTTGTAACCATGAGTAATTCACATGTTAATTTTGTTAGGAATCGATTGTTAAAGTTAGAAAAATTTGACTTAAAAAAAGGGTGAATAGCTAATACGGTCCTGAAGCTTCACTTCAGGCTCAGTTTAGTCCCTG
The DNA here is from genome assembly GCF_000147395.1 of Oryza glaberrima. NCBI lineage: Eukaryota > Viridiplantae > Streptophyta > Magnoliopsida > Poales > Poaceae > Oryza > Oryza glaberrima. The sequence continues at coordinate 37,347,088 of NC_068326.1, read as the reverse complement.
AGGTTTTAAATCGTCTGACAAGTCATCCAAATTAATTATTTAGGTTAACATAATCCTTCGACCCATAAAATATGCCACGTGAGTATGCCAAGTCATTCTCCCATGAAACGGTGTGAAATGGCTATTCACCCTAAAAAACAACTAAAACGTAAAGTAGTATGAAAAAGGAGTAACCTGCACCACTGATGAGCTTTAATATCTGTGCTGACGTACTAAGTACTAGAGTAACTTTTTAATCTGCAACACTGATCAGCTTTAATATCCGTGCAGTTTTTTTTCCCCAGTGAGCATATATCAGCACATCTCCATTACTATCTCAATAGCATAATGCCCCCAATGCAAAGAAAAAGAAGTACTGCCAGTACTAGGAACGTACTACTCCATGTCAGTGGCAATGCGGCAATGCCCTTCTCCGGACTGCCTGTCTTTCACTGTGGAGTTCCGTCTTTCTGCCGCCTTCGCCTGCACTGCAATGCAGAACAGCAGAAGTGCCAAAGCAATGGAAAGCTGACCGCAAAACAAACAGCAGCCAAACCACTCTCTCTTCATTTCTTCTTCTGCCATGAGAGGCCCACAGGCCTGCCTTGCATCGCATTGCAGCAGGCCCAGCCAATGCAAGCTGCAGGATATGATGCAGGCAAAATAGTGAACTACTCCTACTAGGTTAGGTTGCAGTAAAAGCTCTCTCAATTACTAGTACTATGCTACTCTAAAAACTTTGGCCCTGTTTAGTTCAAACTTTTAACTTTTTCATCACATCAAAACTTACACACACAAACTTCCAACTTTTCTATCACACCGTTCCAATTTCAATCAAACTTTCAATTTTGGCACGAACTAAATATAGCCACTGCTTACTACACATTGCAACCCTTGGTCAGAGTCTTAGAGATAAGCAAGAAAAAGACAGGCAAGGGAAAAAAAAGATGCTCAACGTTTGTTCAGGTTCACAATTTCATTTCACATTGGATTCTTGTCAACATACTAGTAGTAGGCTCCTCTCCTCATGCTCAACAACACAAGTTACACATGCAGACATGCTAAGCTAAGCATAGGAAGAGTACTCCTAGGTTTCCAACGAAATTTTCCCATGCCAAAGGAGATTTACAGAGCCAATTTGGGGGAGTTTTAGATTCTGAAAAGCAACTTTCAGATTGTGAGAAGTTGGGAAAACTATTCTACAACTATGATTTCTCAGAATCCGCAGCTGCCAAAAACTCTCCAAACAGGCCCTTACATTTTACACAAAATGTGACTGTGCATGATACATGGCCATCAAAATGCTGTTGGACAGGCGAGCATGTGAACTGAAGAGAAAAATGCCATCAAAATGGTGTTTGGACCCCGACACTCCTGCAGCAAGTCATGGGCAAGGGGTGGAGCCGATGTACTGCTAGTACATGATAGAATTGATGGATCGGTCAATGCAGAAGCACATCATCATACCACCACCACTGCAGGTCTGCAATAGATCCAAGAAAAAGACAGCTTTCTCTCTACAAAGACACCACAATATTCACATCTTCCTTGCCTACCTCCTCCAAATCATGCATGGGCAAAGAAGCATCACATGACAATGAGGCTCACTCAACCACCAGCATGTAGCTGCAACACACAACATAACTGACAACTGAACTAGTAAGACCTACCAGATTTCCTTCCTACATTGGCCTCTGAAAACTGTTAGCTCCCCTCCCATGTGGGCCATTTAGCATGGGCTCTTCCAAGGGAATACACTGAAAAGCTACACTAGTTTGTGCATCCAGGGTTTTGAGTTTTGACCCTCCAGCATGATTCAGAAACTGTGCCATGGATGAAGAACATCCAGAGATTAGTACTTTACGAAGAAGCGTTCGACGGAGATCATAAGCTGTGGAGCTGGGTGAGCATGGGGACTAGTTCATCGCTGGATGGCCGATCGGCTGGTAAATCTGAGAGACAGATGATAGCAACCCTAACAGCCATCACCATCTCATCTTCTTCCCCTTCCTCTCCTAAGACACTACTATCCAGTGCGTCTTTTGCGTCACCAGATTGTTGCATGTGCCGAAGCCATCTAGCTAATCCACCGCGCCCGGTTTCTCCCGAGAAAAAATGATCTGTTGGGTCTCTCCCAGTTAGCAACACGCCAAGGATCATGCCAAAACTGTAGACATCGCTCTTATCTGTGTATCTGCACAATCAAATATTTTGAATTTAAAAGGGGGCAGTAAGACCTAATAAGCAGAACCTCTATGAAATGGAAAAACTTTAACTGGAACTAACGCTGGATCCGTTGGAAACAACAAAAATATATGGTGGAAATAATATCCACCTTGACAAAGATAAAGCACTAACCAGGCCCTTCTTGGGCATTGAATGAATCAGGTCTGGTTACAAAGCACTTGTCGAGAAATTAACTTTCAAAAATATAGTAATGACGTATCTAGGTTTGGCTAAAAGAGAACAGAAAAAGAATATAGAATCAGAACGCCAATCCTGAAAGTATTTATTCTCTGATGGGGATATGGGAGGTCAGAATGAAAAAGAACAATTTAAAATTTGGGGGCAGACCAAATACCACATGCATGCACGTAGGAATATATGAAAAGCATAAGGATCAAAGGCATTTCAAAAGGGACAAATGCAGGTTCTCTAATAAAGCAAAGATTCTTGTGTTACAAAAAGCAAAAGTCGGATACCTACATTAAGCCATGGGGCCGTTCTTTATCTATATGCTTTATGTCTTCTGTTTGAGCCTTTTCATTAATTAATGGCTTAGAAGACTACTCATTATCAGAAAACGACTTGTGAAACAAAATGCAACAGAGATGCATATAAGAAAAAAAAAAAGGACAGTATTAACAAGGTAAGGATTGATACTGCTGGTTGGGAAAGAAAGCCAAATGTGGAAAAAAGAATGCATCTGCAGATGTAAGCTATAATCAAAGAGTCTCTGAATGGTGTTTTGCCAAAACAAATGTACTATTGTTTGCGATTGTAGAACCAACTAATCTGATGTATCACTCCATGCTGGTTATCAAAATTATTATATCTAAGGTACCCAATGCAAGTAAGCAAACATCCATATACACTAGATAGTTCTGCAAATATGAAATACCATGAGTTGTTTGTTTCATATCCTCACAGAGGTTCATGGCAGATATCAAGAGGCATTGATACCTCCTAGTTTTAATTAGTCTATAGACCTCTCACTGCCTAACGATAGGAGGAATCTCTAAATAACCTAAGGAAGTATGGGCTTATGGCTACCTCCCAAGGACCATAAAAATTCCAATGCCATAACGATCATTTTGAAAAAATACAACCAGATTTTACTAAAGATTTTCTCAGGTCTATCTTTTACAGCGCGAGCATAATATAAACAAATGAGAAGATATGAATATTAGCTTGCATTCAAGAATAATGCTATGTCGAAGCTTGTAAGCAGGTGAACTGAAAATACCAAAATTAAGAATGATTTATGTTTAAGTTTCCCCTCAATAGTTCAAATGTGCAAACCACATAGACCGATCTAAACACATTCAGTTATATTGACAAGAATAAACTAAAAATTGATGAAATTATTCAGAGAATAAACTTGCTTGTTAGACTAAACAATATGATCAGAAATCGTGAACGTATGGATTTTACCTGCTGCTTTGGTAGCACTCTGGGGCAGAATAAAGGCTGCTGGCCAGTTCTGGATCAGCTGAACCTGATGCAATTAGCCTTGAAACGCCGCAATCTGCCAATATCGGTTCGAAACCTTCATCTAGCATCACATTCGACGGCTTGAGGCTGCAATGCAGTATCCGGGGGGTGCACTCAAAATGCAAGTACCTCAATCCCTTGGCCACTCCAATCGCAATCCTGTTCCTTGCATCCCAATTGAGGTTCACCTGCAGAGACCTCACCCTCTTCATCACATCCTCAAGGCTGCCCCCGGGCACGAAATCGTACGCCAGCGATAGCCGGTCGGCTTCCCGGACATACGCCTTCAATCCCATCACATTCTGGTGCCTCACCCGAGCTAGCAACTCCAGCTGCCTCTGCACCCTCCTCATGTCAGACTTGGAAACATTGGGCATCGACGACGGCGAGGCCTCAGGGCGGCTAGCCTCGAGCCGCTTGACGGCGACGGTGACATCGTTGTCAAGAACCAGCTTGTAGTACTTGCCGTTGGGGCCATGGGCGAGCGGCTGCGCGGAGGGGAGCGCGGAGTGGAGGTTCTTGGGGGAAATCTGCGGGGTGAAGGAGACGGGGCCCCTGACGATTGCCGGGGCGTACTTGGCGTGGAGGATGGCGACGCGGATGGCGTAGAGGAAGGCGAGGGAGAGGAGGAAGCCGGTGAGGGAGCCGAAGAGGACGCCGAGCACGATGCGGCGGAGGCGGGCGGCGCCGCCGGCCTCCGCGTGGGGAATCTTGGATTGCGGCGGGGGAGGCGGTGGCGTGGGCTGGGTGGCGGTGGTGGTGGTGGTGGACATGGGCTCCGAGTGGAGCGGCTGGGAGCAAGCCAGCGAGAGGAAGAAGACGAGGAGGAGCAGGAGGAGGAGATGGGTTTTGGTAGGGTTCTTGCTCGCGATCATCTCCATGGAAAGAGGAGAAGCGATTGCTCCTTTGGGAGATAGAATGCTCAAGGAACAGGATCAAATGGGTGAGCTTGAGTTCCTCCACTGGTTGAAGATGCCATTTTCTGCTCGTTTCTTGTTCATGCTACTCATCCATGGAAACTGACAAGAAACTGCAGCTGCAAAGCAGGGCAGCTTCAGCAAGACTTCATCTTCGGCAAACTTTTTCGACTTTGCACACAGGGGAGCTTCGCAAGATAGCAGGAGAAAAAGGGCTTCCGAATTCGAGAGCAGCACGGTATATGAACTCGAAAGAAGTATAGTAGGCTGTACCTGACGAGAAAACACTGACAGAAACAACAAAAAACCGCCTCCTTTCTCCTCCTCCACAACACAACACAAAAGGCGTGAGACTGAGAGCGAGCTCGCTCACGCTCTCCTCACCTCTCACCAAGAAACTCAACCAAAGCAGCAAAGCTCCTAATTAGCTTCGTAAACACTCCCAGCAACCTCAAACCTCCTAGTGAGAGAAAGAAACCTCGCTGGACAATCTCTCCCTCCTAGACAGAGAAAACCTCTTCTTCTTCAGAGTTGAGAGAGCACCAAAGCTGGAAGAAACGGAACAGAACAAGCTCGCAGCTGGTACTAGAAGCAAGTTTCACTCGGAGAGCAGAGGAGAGGAGAGGAGAGGAGCAACAGCAGCAGCTAGCGTGGGCATTGGTGCGGGAGCCGAAATCGAATCCAAAAGCCGAGACTTTTCACCACGCACCCAAACCAAACCGCGGCACGCTGACCGGGCCAGACATTCTCTCCCCTTTTTCTTTTACCACCTCCTCCGCTTCGATCCGGAGGGTGGAGCTAGTGCTTACATTATCGGTTGATCACTAAATTTTTTTATCCTTATCAGTATTACGGTTTTCGATAAATTTTAATCGATTTTTAATAAATTTCGATCAAATTTATTGTTTAACCTTCAAAATCACAATCAAAACTTAATTCCGAGCCGTATTAAAACATCAAAATTTCGTAAAGTTCGACCGACTTTTACTGAAATTGTGAACTTGGGTAGAGCAGGAGCAGCAGCAGCAGCAATGGGGGTGGCTTTAGCGGAGAGCAACCGGAGAGGAGAGAGCAGCTGAGCAGGGGCTCGTGTTGGTAGCCGTGCACGTACGGTACCCAACACTGTTTCCAATCTTTCTTTTTTTCTTTTTTACCTCTGTCCCTCCTCAAAGTGAGAACTATCTCGATCCCCTCCCCTCCACGCTCACTCTGCTGCTGCTACTGCTGCGAGGGTAGCATAGCAGTAACTTCTTTTTTCCATAGGAGTGTTTGCTCGGTGTATGTAGGCTGTGGATGCTGGAAAAGTTATGGGTTGGGAGAAAATTGGTAGTTTAAAAAATAATAATAATTTATATGTGTAGAAAAATTTTCGATGTGATGTGATAGGAGAAAAGTCGAGAATTTGGGAAACTAAATAGGGCCATAGTCCAGTTTTAGTTTCACCCGCTGTGAAGAACACTGCGAAAAATGCACGCATTTTGCTCTCTTCTGGTTCAAATATGAGATTTTTAGGTCCTATTTAAACCAAAATTTCTTAGAACCGGATATTTCTAACTCTATAAATCTATAGTTACCTTAATACGGAGTAACATTTAGAAAATTATTTTTATTTCTATTTTAGAAGAAATATAAAATTTTAAAACGCTATATTATAACACACAAACTTTAAATCCAACGTGAATTAAGATCTGGAGTTATATAAAACAAGATTTTAGTTTGCATTCAGTGCTTAACAAATATAATCAGGAGGCGGTTGCAACGGTAGTAGTACTTGTTACAGTAAAATTTTAATTTTAAAATATATTTAAATTGATTTTAGCTATTTTCCACCACGGTTTATTTTCTAGACATTTACTTTTACTGATAATAGATAAATATATCTATAAATTATTTTTTTATTCTTTTACTTATTTTTCACTGCTTTTTAGCCATACACCTACGGGCATACAACAACATTCAGCCATACTACAATTGTTGTTGGGTCTTTCTTTTCCCTTTTCTTTTGGCACCTTTGCCTTTCTTTCTAGGGGCTGCCGCAAAAAAAAAAAAAAAAAAAAACAGCGGAGGAGACGAGATGAGTAATTACCACAACCAAACAGGGGCCCGTACTTTGATGACTCCCCTTTTTCCCGCCGCTCGCGTTTGCCCCGTTTCGGGCCACGCGTCCTCTCCCTGACATGTGGGGACACTCCCCTCCCCACGTGCCAGGAGGTGGGCCCACCGCCTGTCGCCTCGCCCCCCGTGTTCTTCTCGCAGGCCGCGGCTAGACCCAATACACAAGGACCGGCCCATTTATTCCCCAAAGGCCCAGAAATTTCTGGGCCGAAAGCCCACGAATCTGATGCCACTGACACGTCGGCCCACGAAGCCGCAGCGTTCATGCGTAGAAGAACCCACTCACCAGCTGGAGGAGCAGCATTCGACCTCCAGATTAATTGCCGTGTTCATGCGTAGCCACCGTCCCCAAATCCAAATCGGTGCTAGGGTTTAGGGTTTCTCGGAATCGAGCCATCGATTTGAATCCAACCTTCGCCCAAATCAGTTTGGGTAAGAGCCCGTTCCCAATTTCCTCTCGAATTGAATCCATCCATCCTCACATCTGCAGCATGGGCTCAAATGCGGCGGAATTTGGTCACCGGGATCTGGATTTGGGGACGGAATGCTCGCGTTTGAATCGGATTCCGTCTCACAGGTGGTGTGCTCGCGGAGGATTCTGAGGCGGCGGCGGCGGGGAGGGGATGGGCGGCGACGCCGAGGCGGCGGCGGGGAGGGAGGCGATCGCGGCGAAGATGCGCGGGGAGGACTACGCCGGCGCGAGGACGCTGCTGCTCGAGACGCTCCAGACCAACCCTAGGCTGGACGACGCCTTCGAGATGCTCTCCGTGCTCGAGGTCCTCTGCGCCGCCGCCGAGACGCGGGCGCGCCGCCCCGGCCTCGGCCGCGGGCGCGGCGTGGATTGGTACAGGATCCTCCAGGTCCTCCCCCGCGACGACGCTGCCAAGATCGACGCGCAGTACAGGAGCATCGTGCGCCAGGTGGAGCCGGTCAGGGACGACCTGCCCGGCGCCGAGGCTGCCCTCCGGCTGGTCAACGATGCGTACGCCGTGCTGTCTGATCCGGCGAAGAAGGTGCGGTATGATTCTACGGTGGCAAATGTTGAGCTGTGGTGCGAAGACATTTTACAAACGAAAGGGATTTGCACTGCTGATAGATCAACTCATGATTATCCGAATGCAGAACTGGGTAGATTAAGCAGCCTTGAGGCAGACTGTAATGCGGTGGCTGGCATCTCAAACAATGTGCCTTCATATGCTCAACAGACTGACAGATCATGTTTGGATGTGGGCGATTGTTCAAATGTTGCTAGCTCTTCCAAAACTAAGAGGACTGATTCATGCTTTCTAGATGATGATGGTTTTCAGTTACCTGATGAGAACCATGTGTGCGAAAAGGATGTGCATTGTGTGTCATCGCCACATGTAGATTTGGATGACAGGTTTACTGATCCATTGGATAACAGAGAAGACGAGCTTTGCTCTATTACACAATATGACGTTCATAACTTTGAGAATGATAGGGAGATAGTGAATTTCGCTGCTGGTCAGATTTGGGCAGCATATGACTGGGAGAAGTTCCCTCGCAGATATGCACGGATTAACAAGATTGTGGCTGACAAAGAGCACTTATATGTTTCATGGTTCAAACCATCCCCACAATCCCATGACGAGAACAGGTGGTTTAGTGCAAGCTTGCCATTTGTTTGTGGAATTTTTATTGCAGATGAATGTAAAATATCGGTAACTTGTCCAACTATGTTATGTCATCAGATATCTTCTGACAATTGGAATCATCATCTTAAAGTTTATCCCCAGGAAGGGGAGGTATGGGCAATCTACAGTGATTGGGACATTGGGTGGTGCAATGACCCTGGGATGCGGAAGAAAAGCACCTTTTATGTTGTAGAAATTCTTAACAGTTATTTAAAAGGCTCAGGCTGCACCGTCGCACAATTGGTAAAGGTAGATGGATATAGAAGCGTTTTCCAGAGGCACGTGAGGAGTGGGAGAGAGCAGTTATTACAAGTCCACATTCATAATCTGCTCATGTTTTCTCACAGGATTCCTTCATTTAGATTTACTTGTGATGTTGGAACGGTGTTTGAGCTTGAACATTCTGCTGTTCCAGAAAACTTGCAATATGAAAATACATCAGCAAGTGTTGCTCCTTTGTACCCTCTTCAAGGTTTACATGATGACTCAAATGGTTTTCATGAAGCTGCTGCCACACACTTATCAAATCCTTCAACCAGCAAAATGGATTTAGGTAACCCCCAACAAGGAATGATGAACTACAATAATAAGTTATCACCTGAGCATTTTGTGGAGGGGCAGATCTGGGCTGTATATAATGCTCCGGATAGAATGCCAAGGTCGTATGTCAGAGTAATCCGTGTGTTATCCCATACTGCAGTTTCTGTGTTGAAGCTGGAACCTCACCCTATGCTCAATGAAGAAATACATTGGGTTGAAGATGGTCTACCAGTTGCTTGTGGGGTGTTTCGAGCTGGTAGTGAGACTGCTTGCAAAGAGATATCAGAATTCTCTCATCCGGTGGAGTGTGACTGGAGCGCAAAGAGGTCTTTCTACCGAATTTTCCCAAAGAAAGGAGAAATATGGGCAATGTACAAAAACTGGAAGATAGCCTTCAGTAATGCTGACATCGACAAATGTGAACCTCGCATGGTTGAGATCCTCTCTGATTACTCAGATGAAATTGGAGTCAATGTATGCAGGCTGACTCGGGTAAAAGGCTGTTTAACCTTTTTCCAGAGAGTAATAGTGGAAGATTTCCATTTGACAAAGTTGATTTCAAGGTCTGAAATGCTAAGCTTTTCCCATCGTGTTCCTGCTTATGTAGTTATTGAAATTAAAGACCGTGATATACCAAAAGGGTCATGGCATCTGGAACCAAATGCCCTTCCTCTCAGGAATATAGATTAATATATATGGGAAGTAGCAAAAAATGTTTAGAGTTAGAGTTTTAGATAATTGTAATGACCAGATCTTCTTCTTTCACCCTGTTATTAATAGAATCATTTGCCTCTATCTGTGTCTGTCATGATTATCTTGTCTGTTAAAAGAGCTGTTTGTTCAGATGTTCCTGCATTTTGTATCCTGGCACAGTGGACATTTCTTCTGCACTTTAATTTAGTAATCACAGATCAGAACTGATTGGTCTTAGAACTTGGAAATGAGCTGACAAAATGACACCAAACAGTCATTTGACATAACTGGTTTCCAATTTACTATACATGTTTGTATTGTTATTGAGCAAATCTTCCGATATAACTGAAATCGCATTCCTCCTGAATGCAAATATTGAAGCATTTTCTTGTATCTGGGTGCCACCGAATTCTTGAATCTCAACTGAGTAATTGATATTGTATTTTTTTGGTGAACTGACTCTGTATTTGTACCCTGCAGCATCATCTTTCCCTTCGCATGCCATCAACTGCGCATTTCCCGTGCCACTGTTCTTGTGTTATTTCTAATGGCTACTAACAGGCTGACCAGTGGGGAGATATCTTTCTTTGAGGACTAACCCTTCTGTAGTTCTATTCTTCTGGCTTCTTCTGGGTGAAAAACCGATGGATGAAAAATCCTTCTTGCATAAATGATTGGATGAAAAATGTCGGTGGTGTGCTGGACTCTGCTAATGTTGCATTTTTTGCCTAAGAAAGCAAAGACACAACCACCAATTGATAAGAGGCCTGTCGATGTTCCCTGTGCATGAGGGCATCCAACATATCTTTGTAGACAGTTCTGCTAGGAACAATAAAATATGTCTAACTGGTTTGTTAAACTTAGAGAAACAAATATCGTTTTCTGCAGACTTGTTTACCTTATTGCTTATTAAGGAGGTCAGCTCAATTATTTGATTTGTTGTGTTATCGAACAAGCATTGTTCGAGTGCAACAGGTCCTTTTTCGATACTACTTTTTGTTTAAGATAAAAGGAAGATTTTATTGATTTCAGATGATTACATCAAGTTAATAGAACCATACTAAAGAACATTCCCTTTGAGCTGACCTGTTATTTCCATTAGTTACCTGTAGGCTATAAGCTTTGTTGTGTACCTGTGCCTGTTTTACTTAAATCAAATGATATTCTTCCTTGCTTATTGCTTAAATCTTTTTACTGTTACTTGTATTTCTAACTTTGCGATAAAATCGTTAAGCATAAAAGGCACTGAATTTTGTATCATGGGTTTCTTGCTCAATTTCAACCTAGTACGGTTGTTCCTTCTATTCAAAGGAAATTGTAGATTAAAATAGACAATAACATATAGTTCTCCTTTTGCTATCAAGACTTTTATGGAGTTTAACTGTAGTCTGTACTGTCGTCTTGGAAGTATGCTACTAGTTATTGTTGTCCACATACGTCCACATACGCTTATGGATTCAACTTACTATTTCCCTCCATTATTTTTGTCCAGCAAGTACTAACATGCTGTTCTGCTAAACTGATGACGTTGAATTCTTGACATGAAGTATTTGTTTTTCTTGTGCTCGAGTGCAACTGGTTTTAAATACTTCTTTACATGCAAACCTGAAGTTTCCTACTTCCAACTGCCTTGAGAGATTTAAGAAAGACAGAGGTAGTTGAATTCATGGTGCTCTATGTGTTTCCTTGTGCTCAAACGCAACTGTTTTTTGAAGCTTTGCATGATACATGCAACTCTGAAGTTTCCTGGCTTCGAACTGTGGAGATATACACTTATGAATTACAGAGAGAAATGGATTTATGATGATTGAAGAGGCGTGTACTAACGTGCAAGTTTACAGGTCAATTGCTTCATGTACTATCCATTCCAGGCGTTGGAAACATGTCACTCTGGAAGCTACAAGTTGTGGGTAAGCTCGAAGTGGAAATGATTGTCCAAGCTGATGTTGAAACCTGAGAGGGCAATCTTGGTCACTAGCGTGCTCAGAAAGGGAAGTAGGTGAGCAGCAGAATGTTTGAAGATATCATGCCCCTTGTTTTTAACATTCGGTACTTCTAAGCATTTCTCTTTGGTACTTCAGATATATATGGTGATTTGTTCCATACATTTCTAATGTGCAACCAAAAGTTTTCAAAGCTGTTAGGTGTCATGTCAGATTGTCCTTAAAAAATGGATGTTAAGCACAGTATACATCAAGAAAATAAAGGGGGATTTAATACGTGTGTCTGTCAATGAGGATCATCCACAAAGATTCGATGAGCTTTAGTTCCCTTCTTTTAGAATCCTTTAGCCTCTCATTAGACGTTTTTGAAAAATATCTTGATTCAAATGCTTTGAGCCGGTTTGGATTGGGCTCATGTAGCTCTCTCTGTCTGACTATCAAGCAATACCAGAGCCATTTGGATTGTTGAGATCTGTCTATCAACAATGATAACAACCTAATTAAGAGCACCAAACCACAGACTTCCTTGTTGATTCAAACAATACCGCACTTTCGATGCAGGTGGACACTGAATGCATGCCAGTGATGATCTTGTTTTTTTGGTTTAATTCTAGTGTTTATGAGAGGTGTAATAGTTGACAGTTCCTCTTTGCCTACTCTACAGAAGAGCCCTAAATTTTGTTCTTTCTTGTTCTGACTTTTTTTCATAGTTTTAAGGATATACTCAAGGACAATAAAACATAGCCGGAGGTATACCTAAACAGCACCCTGATTCTTCCATTAGATTGCTCCAATCCCTTTTCTTTTCACCTTTTTTTATCAATACCAACTCCGTTGATTGCATTTTTAATCTGGCATGCTAGAAGGTGCCAAGAACTTGAACTATTTTGCCTTACATGATAGTAGAATAAACACAAAAGTTTGTCTGCAAGAAAATAAATATACCAAATCCTAACAGAAATGCTTGCATAGAAACAACGTTTGTTGAATATTTAACTGTTGTAATGCTTACCTTTGAATTGGAGCCTACTGCAAGTAACCTCTACTGCGGTGGTTTGTTGTTTCTAACACGAAGTGGACAGGGTGAAAAAAAGGCTCAGGGATCCAATACAAAAGTGGGCCACTTACTAGTGGAAATTGCCACCAGTCTCCATGACAACTGACATTATATATTGCCATTCAACCAAATGAAAATGGAGGACCTTGGAACAGTAGATTCCCATTGTCATGCTGCCACTAATCTGATTGTGTCACTTGTGCGATTGATGGAGTTCACCTTCCATCTTATGCACCTAATCTTATATTCAGGTACATATTAAAATATTTTCCCATCAGTTAGTACTTAGTGGGGTCTCTTAATCACCATAACCTGTTGCTGCTCTTTCTCTCTCCTCTCATCAGGACAAGTATAAAAAGCGAAGCTTTTCTCAACTCCCATTCAGACAAGAGAGAGAAGCTCCACTCTTCTCCACCCCAAGAGAATTGAAGCCAAGCATGGAGAATGGAGGGGAAGAAGATGACAGAGCAAGCCGATGCAAGAGGATTACCAGAGAATCAGATGCAACCAAGAATGGTGCAGCGACCAAGCTGCAAGCTTTGAGGCTCGTCGAGGACCTCTCCCTCCCTTCTGTAAGCTCCTCTCTCTCTCTCTCTCTCTCATCCATCATGTCTCCATTTTTTCCATCTAAAAGCTCTAATGCTTCTTCTGCTTCTAGTTCTACAAAACCCAGAAGTCTCTATCATTGTGGTGAAAAAAAAGTTTTTAAGTTTGATGTTCTCCTCCCTTTGCTTAGGATGTTAATTGTTCCATTAGGTGCACAGACCAGTAGATTACTAGCAGTAATTTTCTGAATCAGTCGATTCTTTTCCAGAACCCCATTGTTCTTCTCCCTCCCTGGTGCATGCATGCATAGCAATAGGCAATGACAGAATTCATACCAGAATCTCTTTCCCTTTCTCAATGCATCAGCACCTCCAATGTCAGCTGTTGTTTACTGCCTTTTGTCTTGCCATTACATCGTGTGTCCCCTGCACATTGAGATGTGTGTGATGAGTGATGACCATAGTTTATCTCCTCGGATACTGGGCCCCTATTTCTGAGTCACTTTTTAGTACCTCTCAACTTTCAGGCTTTTAGCCTAAAGGTTAAAATGGGACTATCAATCAACCAAACAATTGCACTGCAGTAGCTACAGGGTTTTCTTCTAGCTAGGAGCAGGAACAAAACTGCTGAGATCAGAATGATCTCATTAACCCCTCAAAAAAAAAAGAATGATCTATTAATTAAATCCATTTTCTAATTAACTATCTACATCTAAATGGCTGTCTCTTGGTCATGGGATGCAGTGCAAAACAAACCCTGAATTTTTCTCAGTTTTTTTGACCAAGTACCTGGCAGTCACGTGGTCTCCTATCCTCACAAGGGATGGAACCGTTTACTCTAGAAAAAGAATCATAAAGAAATATTTAGAACAAAGAATAACTTCTACCTGTTGTTTTTCACCTTCTCTTTCGACCGTCCGATCAGAATCCATCGATTGTAGCATCCATTGGCATAGCAAAAATACTTAGTCTGTCTTTCTTCATGCGTGCGTACAGCTGTACTTATATTTACATTAAGAAAAGATCTATTCTCACATACGTACTCTGTATTCTCTAGTCAAATTCGGCACATGTGGCACAATACGTTTTCTTTGACCTAGAGTACATGTATACGGAATTAACTAATAATTATAGGCAATACATCCATTTCATCCATTCATCCATCGTTATCGTAATAATTAACATGCTAAATGCCAGTAACAGCTACGTATATTTTGACCACATGCACGTGCTGACGTGCACGGATTTTATACTGGTCCGTGCAAATTAGTGACCGTTTCATAGCTAAGCCAGAGTGTACAGCTCTGACCAATCTTTATCTATACGTGTATTAGTTCCTGCATTTTTACTATTTCTTTTTACAGTAGAGAAGTTCACATTTCCAACCTCATGTATTTTACTACTTATATAGGTAGAATACTGGAATTGCTTGGCATGGATGTCGTACACCCTTAGATTACAGCTAAGAAGAAATATATTAGTAAGATTCCCATCGGATTAGTAAATAAATTAATTACTTGCTGCCTCGACTAGCTATCTATGGATGTCAATGATTTTGGCCACCCGACCATAGGGTATGAGAGGCCACATGCTGTTGCCCACCATGCAGGTAATTAAGCCTGCAGACTGATGATCACAACGGTAGAGTAGGGACTACACGTGATGCATAAGTACTACATAATAATCTATGTGCAATGTGCTCGGATTAATTATATTAGCATATCATGTAGGCATGTAGTATTTATGCATGCATCCCATAGAAGCAGGGACAGAAATTTAAAACTGTATGTATGCCCATAGCAAACTGAACAAGAACAGATGAGGAATTTAACAATGCAGGTCAATAGTGGCTCTCATGTGGTTTTTAGAGGACAGGAGAGGACCACCTTCATATTGTCAAGGTGCCAATTAGCGAAAGATGGAGATTAATGGTTAGGTGAGAGTGAGACCACACATGTATCCATTGGCAACACGTAGTCGCTCTAACTAGCCTTTTAATTAGTGAGTCTCATCAACAGTGATAGTGTAAGACCAGCCTAACCCACTAATAAAGTAGTGGTATAATTTAATTAATTAGTAGATCAATAAGTGGTTATACATAGCTGATTATTGCAGAGTGGTCCCTTAATTAACTTCCTGATTACTTAGAAGCAATGCAAATACAGAAGATGATAATGAAGAATTGATGGTATTTATGGAGGCTGCTAGTGGGATTAATTGTGTGAAATGGAACTGAAAACTGCAGGTGCAGGTGGTGGTGATGAGCGCCAACATGGGCTGTTCGCACTGCCGACAGCGGGTCACAAAGGTTGTCTCCAAGATGAACGGTGAGAATCTAATAACCCTTGTGAAAGTTCTATGAGATCGACAAGAGAGCATCGATGGGTCACATCAAATCTGAAGACCCGATAAATACATCACATACATAGCTTCAGTCCTGAGAACTCGTTAAGTTTAAGGTTAAATTGCACCGACAGAAACATGCATGGAGATACAGAGATGTCATGTTTGAACTGTTTGTGAATAGCATGTTGATCACTGCTAGTGTTACTGTCAGTTAATTACTGCATCTGTTGTTGATATTTTCCATCTGTTTGATTAATTAGCAGGGTTGCTAGATTACATGGTGGATTTTGGGAAGAAGGAGGTGACAGTGAGAGGGACGATGGTGCACACCAAGAAGAAGAGGAAGCAACACAAGAAGAAGCATGAGGAAAACAAGAAGGGAATCGCTGCAAACTGGGAGAAGAAATCGTCTTCTCAGAGCAATGACAGCGCCAGGACGCTGGCCTGGTTTCTACGATGCTACAGTTCATAGCAACTACTACTATCTAGTGCATACTATAGTCTACATATAGTGTTACTTATATACTACTAATATATATAGATATATCTAGAAGCTATATAGCTGCTCGATTAATTGTTTATTTTTCTCTTTAGTTTCTTCTTGCAATTTCTTTCTTTCTCATGTTTTATTATTTTTCTTTTTGATTGAAAATAACGTATGATGGTAGGAAATGTGTATATTCTGCCCATAACTGTTCATTATAAAATCCTCTATTTGCAAGGTAACATACAAAACAAGAAAGCTATTAGCACGTTATTAATTGAGTTTTAGTTATTTTGAACTTAAAAAATAGATTTATCTATTTTTTTAAAGCAATCTCTATATAGAAAGTTTTTGCACAAAATACATCGTTTTACAGTTTAAAAGACGTTTTAACGGAAATCAAGATAAAATTGTATCTTAATCGAAAAAGAACATGCTAGAGTGTACAATATTGAGGGTTCATTGCTTACTTTATTCTTTGCTAGGACCATCTGAAACTCTGAACGACCCCAACCCAACCCAACACTACCCAAACCAAAAGCCAGTGGATGGATGTCGTTTTCAGCCAAGCTAACGATGATGCAAAGTACTTATTCGATCAGTATAACCAACGCCCAACACGCCTAGAGAATCGGATCCATGTAGGGTACTACGCCAGCCAGGAGACACTTTTCTCGCTGCCATCAGATGCATCCAAAGTTGTAGCCTAGAGGTGGTATTGCAAGGATAACAAAGTTAATTACATGTTCACCTAAAAAATGTTAATTTGGACCTAATACAACCAGATATATAGTTAATGGTACAAGCTAGTACTGAAGTACACAAAGAGGTTGGTCAGGCATATGCAACATTCGCAAAATGTTTCAGAAAATTTAGAGAATGTTTTCAGCGTCGCAATGACGCCAAATGTAATGGAACAAAAGAAGCGTTAACGAACTGCATCCGTGCAATACGCTTGGGGGACAGGGATTAGTGGCGACTGAATATTCGCCTTCACATGCTGTGCTTGATGATAGACACTTTATGTTTTTACCTGGGTTTATAGTACACTCACTCTGATCACAAACAGGGCAAAATGTTCAGAGCTATGCTCCCTTGAAAGTGCAGGTTTCACATCAAAGAACACATGTGATGTGATGGAAGGCTTGTACATGTATTGGAGGTGCAATGAGTGAACTCAGCTACGAGTGAAAGTTCACATTCAGATTGATGCCTTCCATGCTGTAATTGATTATACTGGTTTCAAGAATAGAAGACAACTAGAATAGTACATATGATAAATTTTGGTGTTTTCAGGTGTTTTAGTGTAGCTTTGGAAAATGTTCTTGAGGTGCTTGTAAGATGGTGCATTTGGAGATCGATATGTATCTCTTCTTTATCAATGAAACAAGACAGTGATTCTGGCTTTGTTTAAAAAACAAAAAAGAAAAAGAAAGAGTACATATGATAAATCCGGGCCTGGGTAGATAAATTGAGTAAAGCATTTCATCAGAAAGTTCAGTACAGCACTGATGCTAATCATAGGAGGTGCCAAAGATTGGGGCTTCTGCCTTTTGAGAAAAGCAACAGCATGCAGGAGCAAAAGTGAGATCCAGGCTCAAAGACGGACAAGAACAAGAGATAAGATGCCAAAAGATCGAGTGATGGGGATATCACCGTGACACGCGCGATGGTGCCCAAACCTCGCCGCTTGATCAACAAGCATCGAACCAATCAGAATCTCAGATTATATATCTGTCCTGCAATGTCAGCCCAAGAACTGATGAGAAAATTTCAGTCAAGTTCAGAATTCAGTGGTAGTGCTTGTGCCTTGCATCGCTCTCAGATTCACGTAGGAGATGTGAAACCGTTTATCAATTTGTACAGGCGAAGTGTATGTCATGTAAGCGATCACTCAACCTGATTGATCCTTGTCTGTCGAGAAGCAACAAAAACAATGTCACGGATGAAAGCAAGATCGAAAATGGCAGAGTCTCAGACACAATCACCTCTCCTGAAATTCAGACTCAAGACTTCCCTTATCCTTAGCAGCTTCTAACATCTGCTCTCTCATCGTTCGGACGCACGCTTTCCAAACTATTAAGATGTTTTTTTTAAAAAAATATTTTACAAATTACTTTAAAAATATATAATATATTTTAAAATATATTTTAGTTAATATTTAATTAATCATGTACTAATGGATCACTCTATTTTGCGTGCGGGTTCAAATCAGGTAGTAGCTCATACCTAGAAACCACACAATTTCATTGAAACGCAGTTCATCATGGTTAACTGAAACAGTATAATCTGTAACCTGATCTGAACCTTTAATGAGAGTATTTTACATGCTAGTATAGTAGAAGCGTATGGATTTGCGGTTGCTCAGTCAGAGCTTATCGGCGATCCGGCAGACGGCGCCGGCGAGCTTGTCGACGGCGGCGAGGAGCGCCACCCTCTGCTCCCTCTCGGCGTCCCACGCCGCGCGCTGCGCCTCCAGCTGGTCGCCCAGCATCCGGTTCCCTCTCTCCAGGGCCTCGATCACCTGCCTCCCGATGCTCGTCGTCGTCGCCGTCGCCGTCGCCGTTGTCGTGCCCTCCTCCCCTCCGACGCCGGCGCCGTACGTCGCCTCGCTGTCCTTCAGGCCGCCGCCGCCGCCGCCGTCATGCTGCGACGTCGAGTTCTTGTCTGACGCCGCGCCGCCTCTCTTGGCGCTCACCGTAGCTAGAAACATAGACACCAATAATTATGAATAGGATTAGTTTAAAAGGAGCCATTTGAATTGGATTTTAGTTTGAAAATTCCTAAAATATAATCATTATTTTAATATAGTAATGCGTTAAACATTTTTAACTTTAACAATTAATAGTAAAAAAAAAGATTCTGTCGTGTAAAAAAACTATTATAATATACAACACTTTTTATTTAAAATATCTTACTTTTATATATATTGTTGGTTAAAGTAGTATTTTGGAAATCATGTCAGAGTTAGAAAATGTTTATATTTTAGAAACGAAGGGAGTATATGATTGGTCTATGAACATGATAAAATTTGATGGACAAAAATGCGTGCAAAATGACACCTGGATCAGAGCATTCCTGTTGAGATGAAGCAGTAGGTGGCACGTACTTCCTCGCTGCGTACAAGACAGTGCAAGCCAAACGTATCAACTACCGTAAATACACGCAGATAATACGTACAATACGTAGTGTGAAGTGTACAAATGTACGCATTCTTTTTGTAGAAAAATACAAATGGACAAGTGGGGGTGGTGTTCTGACCTGATATGGGCATGACCATGAGCGGCGGCGGCGGCAGCTCGTCGGCGTCCACGCCGTCGCCGTCGGCGAGGTCCTCGCCGAAGTCTGACGGCGGCGCGGCGCCGTGGCCGCCGACGAGCGCGTCGTAGACCTCCCGGTCGAACGACGACGGCAGCTGCCTCGCGCGCCGCTGCTCGCCGCGCATGTCCCAGAACGACTCGAGCCGCGGCGGCGGCGGCGCCTCCCCTTCGCCTTCGCCGGCGGCGACAGCGTTGTCACCGGCGCCGGAGACGACGGCGGCGAGGTTCTTCTCCCAGGCGACGATCTTCTTGAGGTCCCAGGAGAGGTTGCCCCAGCGCTTGCGGCACTGCATGGGCCCGCGCTCGACGCCGTGGCGGCGGCAGTAGGCCGACACCGCCGCCCACTTGAGCCTCACCGGCTGCGGCGACCGCCGCCCGCGGTGCTCCATGGCGCGCCTCGCCTGGAGCAGCACCAGCGTCTCGTGCCGCGTCCACCGCGGCAGCCGCGACCGCGGCGTGCCGGCGCCCGCCGCCGGCGAGGTCGCGTTGGCGGCGCCCGACATTGCTGCTGCTGCTGCTGCCTCCCGGAACTCGATCGATCGAGAGGGATCCACCAAGCTGGGATTTATCTGCGGCCATCGCCGCCATTAAATCGGGAATCAAAGCTTGCAATTTTGGCATCCAGCGGAAACAGGCAAGAAATTAATCTCATCATACTCATCTCTTTTTATCTCATCCAACTAAGAGGCCATAGAAAATCAGTGTAATTCTACTGGCGAATCATAACTACGGCAAAGAAAATTAGCAAGAAGTTAATCTAGTACAGCTAATGTCGTCTCATAACAAGCATGTTCATTAGGCCAAATAATCATGTCATACCACTAACCATGTCAATCAATAGGACATAAATAGCATTGCACATGACAGGCTGACAATGTATAGCAGCAACCAGCAATGTTCTTGAATCTTTACTTCTTACCATTTTCTTCTTGAGCATTTCCAGCTCTGCTAGTATTGGGCATTGGCATTGCAAATGAAGCAAGCAGCAACACGGCAGAGACCAAATACAATACAAATCCAAGATGCTCATTGCGATATCAAGAAATTTAAGGTACGCAGGAAATGCACCGGATGCAACTTACATCAACAATTGCATTGTACCGATTCGAACAAGAACATAAATATGTCCAGGAAGAAACACATTGTCGCATGAACATCACAAGCATGGAGCAGGAAGAAGAACAAGTAAATGGCCATGAGGGTTAAATCAGCACTTAGATATATAGGTTAATTGTTTATAAGATATCATAGCATGTTCTCTACACAAAAATAGAATGCTATTCTTTTGCTAAATATCATAGCATCTCCAACATGACCTCTACAAAAAAATCAGAATGCTCATCTTCTGCAAAATATCATAGTGTTTCCAGCATGCCATTTACACGCCTGGCACTGAATACATATACTACTATATATTATAGTTTAGAGTGGTTCATATTCCAAATAGATGCAAACAGGTGCAGATCTAATAAAGTCGCTTCCGGCAGTACGGTGCACCACAGAAGCAAGGCAGCTTGACAATATTTCCATCAGGCCCAACAACACTGTCCAAGACATAGCCATAATCATATGAAAGCTCCTGCAATGCAATGGTGGTCACTGGTCAGGACAAAACATATAAATAGCTGTAACTGCAGAAACCATAAGGAGCTGAAATAAGCTGACCTGAAGAGGAAGTATAGTGTCAGCAGCAAAGAGCGTCACCTTTGCCAGCTTAACATCATTATGGGAGCTCAAGACACACTGGACAAAAAGGTTAGGCTCGCAGCTGTGGTTTATAAACCTTGCAAAGTTGCCAATAGAGCCAGCATCAATGCAATACTCTGGTGCAGGTGGATCTGAATCATTCTCCGCATGAAGAGACGGCAGATGCATGTCAGAGCCAGCCCTTTTCTGCAGAAATAAAGGTAGCTGGTAGTCAGGAAATTGTGCAAAGCAGCATTTATTGATATCTCAACATGAATGAAAACAAAAGTATTTACAGTACTTCACTTTGCAAAGGAGCAAAAGTTGAGCACCGAACAGTGACATTAAGGATGTCACACATGGCAGCAAGGGATGATAGATTGCAATTGAACGATTGGTTCAACATTGAGTACTGAGGAAAGAGAAAATAAGTACCTCTCTTCCATCCAGACCCTTCATAGTTTGAAGACAATCAATATCAAATATGTAATTGTTCTGCAGCAAACCATCTACTTCTTCAGTCCTCCTCAGCACACCAGTGTACTCACAGATGGGAGCCCCAGGGAGGATAGTATCCCAAGTCCTGACACCCCAGCCTTTTGAAGCTGTCTTAAATACCTGAATACAGAAGTAAAGCTTGCTAAACAACATGCAGCAAGATAGGAAATGCTAACAAGAGAATCAATCCGCTTCTAACAGAACATTAGGATCTTGTTGCGAGTTGACCCAGCCTATCGACAGTTATACTCCCTCCTGTCTTGAAAACGTGTTGATTTTTTACATCAACATGGTCCCCAACATACAACTTTGATCTCTATCTAATGCAATATATAAGAAAACTCCAGCAAAACAATAATAGTACGGAAGTGATTTTTGAGACAATTTTACATATATGACTTTCAAGAATCTAATCTAAATAGTTAAAAAAGATGCTAATGTCTAAAGTTTGACTTGAAAGATATCCAAAATAACATATTTGTGTGACCAGAGGAAGTAATATTAGTTAAAAATGCAGTGGCTGCATGGAGTGAGAACTGAAGATTTTCTATTCTCTGGAAGCTTCACTCATTTTTCCATTTCTCTAACTCTGCTATATACATGTACATATGGGCCTGAAGGGCCCTGACACAGACACATATATAACTCAACAAGAACTAAAAATACTAAAGAAATGTGGTGTTCAGTAGAGGGAGAATACTGATGGTATACAAGTCAGAGAAATCAACGTAGAGGAATCAGATAATCAAAAGGATGAAACTGAAACAACATGAGTTATGTTTCACAAAGAGCAAAGTGCACTGGAAGTCCTTAAACTTGTAAGCATGTGTCATCTAGACGTTGCAAAATACAGATCCAAGCCCCTAAACGTGTTAAAAGTATGTAATCTAGGTCCGAAACAGTTCAATACCCCTTCAGACCGTGATCTGGTTCTTGATATGGAAGACTATGCATGTGATGTGGCAGAGAAAACAGAAGAAATTAAGAACGAGGGAGATGATGGAGGATGAGGGAGGGGAGAGAAAGGATGAGAGAGATGATCGATGAGGGAGAAAGGAGAGAGATGAGAGAGGATCGAGGATACAGATGGCAGACACATCTGGGTCCATATCTGCTGCCACGTCAACACCGGGAGAAGTTCAGATAGTATGGCATGCTTTAACAAGTCCATGGACCTACAGTAAGTCACACCTTACAAGTTCAAGGACCATTGGTGTATTTTATTCCTCCAAAAATACTTTTGAGTTGTGTCAGCAGAATAAACCAAATTTCATGTAATTAACATAGATAGAAGTACAGAATGCCTCAAAACCCATTCTCGTCCAAAATTGAGTTTATAGTTCACAACTTTGCACACAAACTTTAACTAAATAGGACAACCCACACGAGTTCAGAGTAAGCAACAAGGAATAAATGTGACAATAACATGATGAAGAAAAAAAAAGTTAAATTTCATAAACCCCATGTTTTATGGTCAAAGTTTCAGAAAACCACGGGTATTATGACTTGTGGCAAATAACCACAGGTTTTATGGTGTAAAAGTTTCATAAAACCCCACCTTTATTCTAATTTCAATTGATTTCAACATATCTAAAATAATATTTTTCAAAGTAGCGAAGAGTAAACCGACAACCTTAATTAAGAAATCAATAACTAAAAGTTTCATATACATTCTACGTTTTGAAATTTTAACTAAATACTTTAGAACCACAATAGCTGGGCCTATGTGCCATTGGTCATAATGCCTGGGGTTTTATGCAACTTCAACCATAAAACGTGACGTTTGCTAAAATTTGCTCAAAAAAAAACTTCTTACTACCTCCTTCCCAAAAATATTGCGGGTCAAATCTCATCCTAGGTAGCAACATTTTGGAACAGAGGAAGTACAAATTTAAGGACCATTGATGTATTTTACTCCTTCGAAATTTTTTTTTGCTATATTAGCAGATTAAATAAAATGACAGCATAGATAGAAGTACAGTATGCCTCAAAACCCATTGTTGTCTAAAACTTACTCCCTCCGTCCCAAAATATAACTACTTTTAGCACTCAGGATTTGTGCTAAAATATAACAACTTCTCCACCAACATTCCCATATCAATCAATCACAATCCTCCACCATTCACTTTTTCCACCTACCTCCACTACTCAACCAATCACAACCTCTCCCTATTTAATTCTACCTATTTTTCTTAATAATCGTGTCCAACTCTAAAACTTTGTATATTCTGGAACAGAGGTAATAGTTTACAGTTCACAACTTTGCACATAAATTTTAACTCAACAGAATAACCCACACGAGTTCTAAGTAACAAGGAATGAAATGTGACAATAACAAGATGAAGCAAAAAGAAACCAACCTCCAAGCGATACTGCAGACCTTTCTGAGATGTTCTATTTACACAGTTGTTGTTGCAGCTGCAATTAGCACCACATTCAAATACAATAGCTTTGGGCTCCACCAACCTAAAGATTGACCACTAATGATCAGCTAGCAAAATGAATATGCTTGCTCTCTTATGAATGTGTACGGAGATACATGATTTTCATCATGATAACAAACCATTGCGCCTATTCCTAAATATAAGTATTTCTAGGTTGTTCAGCAAAGATCAAGGTTGAGGAGAAATTACTATTGGGCCTCATGAAAAATGGGTGGTTGGGAGTGGGAGGTTGGTTGAGGATAAGATAGGAAAACATTTGAACGATTAGTAATCGGTGGGATAAGTAGGTACTCTAGGAATGCTTATATTTGTGTACAAATTTTTAAACCTGAAATGCTTATAAATGGGGACCACTATGATTGAATAGCTTGTATGAAATATTATAGACATTAACGAAGGAATTTGGAAATGCAGTCTACCTGCCAATGTTCTTGTGTGATACATAAGGTAAATCAGAACCATTGCGCTGCGCGCATGAGCAGTTTTTGTTGTTTGCACAATCTCCTTCACAGTCACAGCCATTACAATAAGATGGAATCTTGATGCCCTTTGGAATTTTTAGAGATTTGGAGTACACAAAACCTACAGCCATTTTCAAGGGTAAACATAAAGTAAATAAACTCAATAATTCTCAATATTTAGAATTTTGACAACCGAATATGCAGATCATGTCATACAAAAAAATGATGATGAAGTATTATCTATAGTTGCTAATAAAAATATAGAATACTTGGAAATAGGAAAAACATTTGATTAAACACTTGGTGGGTCTTACAATAATATTTCAACCATGCATCATACTGAAATCAGAATTTAATAAAGAATCCCAAATCAGTATATTATACTATGCTAAGATGCCAAGTAATCTGGTTAAGGGAAAAAACATAAAGAGCTAATGTAAAACCAAAATATGTATAGCCAAAACACAAATATGAAACATACCAGTTGGAGGAACAGGTGGGTCATCAACCAAATTAGTAGCAGGAATAGGAAGATTCTCCTGCCCACCAGATATGTCATCACAAACCAACCTAGAAAGTAGCAAGGCACAGGTCATACAACATGATATCAGCGTCACTAAGAATGGCACACTATAAACAAAGCATGACCAAACATAGAAATCTATCTGTGTACAACAAAACATGCACAGCTCACAGTACAACAACAGCTAGCTTAGGCAGCTTGAGATGCCTTGAAATTATTCAAGGACAATGTATAAAATTTTAGAGCTTCGATCATATACCCAGGTAATTCCGAAATCGTGGTGGGAGCTTCAGCACGAGTAAATCGGACCTGCACATGTAGATATGTTATGGGGCACCAGCGGTGAAAAAAGTAACCAAACTTGTTAATAAATGCCAATCTTTTGTAATATCTCTATATATATTAGTATATATTCATGTCCTAAATTTTTTTTTGGGGTTACACATTCAAATTTCAAATACCTGGACAATCAACATTATATTTATTCATTCAGTTCAGCTATTCATCAACAGATAAAATGCAGCCAAGTGACTATTATTTTCAAAGAAGTACATCAGTGCAAGCAGACTTAAGAAAGAAAGGATACTGCTGAAACTGAGTGTTTTAAATATTTAGCCTTTTCCCGTAAAAAAAAAAGTGTAAATTTCACAAAACTACAGATACTTTGACTAAATTATCACAAAACTACAGATTTAGGGTGATATATCACAAAACTACAGATTTAACACTAAATTTCTCACGAAACTACAAATTTAAGGTAGAATATCGTAAAACTACAGATTTAGTAATAAAATTATCACAAAACTACAGGTTTAGTGATAATTTAATCACAAAACCTACACGTTTATAACTCAAACATAACACTAGTGCTAAGGATTTAAACTCTAAAATCTGTAGTTTTGTGATAATTTTGTTATTAAATTTGTAGTTTTGCGATACTCCACCTTAAATCTGTAGTTTTGCGATAAATTTAGTGCTAAATCTGTAGTTTTGTGATACATCACTTTAAATCTGTAGTTTTGTGATAATTTGATCAAAATATATGTAGTTTTGTGAAATTTACTCAAAAAAAAATAGCTTTAACCAAGCTCAAGCATACCTCAGAAGTTGTCAGTGATGGCTGTCCCTCAAGCCGCTTTAATTTATATTTGAAAACAACGTGCCCTTGTACTCCATTCTGCACCCAGTCATCTACAACCTATGGAACATTGGAAAATATGAACGTCAGGGATGAAGAAATGGAAAAGAAGAGGTATTGGCAAAACTATTTTTATTGTGTCCCCAATAGACTATCTTTGGATAAGGATTTAGTTAATTGAATGTATTCTTTAGCATATTTGCAATACAGGGTTGAAGAAATAATCACCGGAGGCAGTGTAAATAGTGTGTTTCAGGAAATTCATTTCTATCTCTGTATTAGCAAATGGGACACCGTCAGGCATAATAAAAGGCAAGCAACTGTTTAGACAGGTAGTTTGGCAGATATCCAAGCATGCAACAGTCAGCAACACATTTGTATGAACTTATCTAGAACATCTATACTCCTATAAATGATGCTACTGGTGGTGTCCAAGTCTGCCTCCAACACCACAAACTGACATGTGGGGCTATAAGCATAAGGTCCTCACAACACATGAATGGCCCTGGAATTGCTAATCTAGAAATTGTAAGGGGTTACAAACAAAACCTTCAAATTACTTGCCACTCACTGATGAACTATAAGCGTCCTATCTTGTATTATCCAACCATATGGCTTGTAGAAATAGATGAAGAGGATGAAAAGAGGTGATCTAGCAGTATATTTCAGTATGGCTGCCTTTAGAGATGACATTATATGCCTAATCAACTAACAATGCTATAAACATGTTTTTTTTTGCTTTTGCTTTTATCTCTTATAATATCCATTGCAATGCACAGGCCTTTAGCTAGTAACATGATATTACTTTAGTCACCCGGTGGCTTTGTACCTAGGCTATCATCCACAAACCAGGTCTTCGGGATACTATTGTGGTGGTATCGCGACATTTGGACCAGGTGGCACGGGAGGTTTTTACCGAGGCACGATCTAGTCTACGGATTGATTGCCACTAATATCTCTGTTTCGTGAAGGGGGTCTAGATAGGTCTTTCTTTGTGTCTGGCTGTGTGCATCCTATGCAGAGGCTGGTAGTGGGCTCAGTTGAAATGTATCATCTTGGTGTATTTAACTGAGTTTTAATAAAGCTTCCATTATCGAAAAAAGTAACATGATATTTGAAGAGATTAAGAAAAGATACTACCTTGTACAGCCCATCATAGGTGTAGACCTTCCCAGTGTAGCTATTCTTTGATATATGTCCTCGGATAACTCTTATGGGATTGCCATTATCCTTACTGTTCTGCAATATTACCAAAACAGAGAAAGGGTCAAAATGAAACAAAGTTCAGAAGAAAAATAATGCCATTGGCATAAATACTAAGGAACAACATTTTGCAAACTGAAAGATACGAACAAATTGAAACGTATTTAATAGAATGCCTTTACTCAAAGATGCAAACAAAAATACGTCAAACAAGCCACAATCGGAATGTATTATAATCCAGCACAAAAAAAAGCATTCTGAAAACAAGCACCGTCCATGCATATAAATCCTATATCTTCTGAAAAGGAATAGATTATCCACAATGACAGCTCATGGAAACTATGCAAATCTGAAATTTACATCTTAAATAGTTGGTATTCGTATAGTGCACAATTAATTGGCTATAATTTTTAAAAAAGGATATATCATCACTGAAATAAATGGATACCCTTCAAACAACATAAATAATTATCATACAGTAGTAAAAGAAAACCACCATAACTAACCTTCAATGCCAAATTTCCACGTTGCAGTTGTTGAGAGCCAATTTGGCGATGATTACCGAGTAAATCATTTCCTCCTTGACCAGTATAAATAATTTCATCTGCCTTATCAAGATCATCTTCATATATTCCCGACATGACAATACAAGTTGCCAGTGGGAAAGTTAGGTTTGCATACTCCTCCTGTTTAAAGGAGAATTGCTAAATTAATTAGTTCAGCAGAAAAACCCAAAGAAACAGTAACATTTATCTGTAAGCAGTTTTTATTTTTATTTTGGAACTTTGAATTTGCTATCATTTTGTTTTTATAGGAATTGAACTAATTTCTGCAGAAATCTAAGTACTATGTTCCAAAGGAGGTCTAAGAAAGTAATTAAAACCAAATGCAGCAACAAAGAACTATAAACCTGAGAGAAAGCTAAAAGAGAATGCTATGTGTGTTCTAAAAGTCAGCGCTTGGTGCTGGATAGCCACCGCAATTTGGCATTAGGGGCTTGCCCTACCGTGGGAACTCTAGTGCTATTATATTTATGTTCAATTGTCTTCTTTTTCTGTCATATGCTTGCTGATTGCTAGGAAGCCCCTAGTCAAGTTGGTTCTATGCGGTGTCTAGGCACTCCTAGGCGCTAGGCTCTAGAACTGCTAACCATCCAGTGTTTAGGGCCTTCTTGAACCAATGATGCCATGTCTGAATAACAAGCTACAACGATACAACTAAGTATACTAGTGTAAGTTGTAGTTCCATTATCAGATGAACAAAATATTGTACAACATGATTTATTTTAGTTGATATGGAAATGTACAGTATTTACCTTTCCCTGATATTTCATTCCCATATAATCAATGCCATTCAGCCAATGACTATGAATGCCCAAAACAACCATCTCGGCACGAGAATAAAATTGATCCCCAACATCAACACCTGGCAAGGAAGAAGAACGACATTATATTGAAAATCCTTGCTTTAGAATACATACATATGGGGCAAACATAAAATGAGAATAGACCAGGTATCTCTAGTTCGAATCACTACACCACAAGGTTCCCTTGTTAGGAAAAGAGAATATACTAACCAGGTAGTTCCCCTATTATCTTCTCTGGATAAAGCACGGCATTGCTTTCTTGCATCTAGAATTATAACAGTAGTTGTAAGTGTAACCCAAGCAAAACAGGTATGTGTTTTCTCCAAAACACCGTATGGAAGAGAGGCATTTTTGGGGATATCTTTGTATGGCAAATATCACCCAAAATTCAAACGCAAAGAGCAACACAGCACCTTTGTAATGGCTTTCAAGTCAGGCCGCTTTGATGGACGCTTCTGGCCTTCCTGTAACACAGCTTGTGCTCTTTTCTGCTCCTCCTGAAATTCCACAAGTGCATTGTCAGATAACATACGTTCCTGCAATAATTTTTTTCACCAGATGCAATGATATCTGAATAGTTCCTATATCTGTGTAGTACTCTTTTAAAGGATCTCAATGGTGGTGGAGGTGGTGAATATGCCACCACCAACCACAGCTACCATGTGGTTCTCCAAAATGCTGAGGTAGATAGATATCCCAAACCATCGAACAAGGAAAATTTATTTTAACGTAAGGCAGAAAATGATGGCAAATATACTACTCTTTTAAAGGATCTCAATAGTGGTAGGGAGTGGTGAATCCGCCACACCAATCACCAATGCCATGAGGTAGATGGGCACCCTAAACCATCTAACAAGGTAAATTTATTTCTCAGTGGGGTACAAAATGGTTACAGATACGACCTGAAGATTTTACAATAGAAATAATTTTATTTTACTAGGCTTTATATTGTTCGGTGGGTTTCTTGTTTAATTCCAGTTGCAACGCATGGGTATTCTGCTAGCCTACTGAAAAATAATGTGATTCTTCTGTGCTTTCCAAACTGGTTCTAAAATTAAAACGATTAAAATGGAGCTGAACATTCAGGTGCAAAAGATAACCTGGACAAGGTGAAGGTAATGGCTGGTGAATGCCCTCAAGGTTTCCTTCACCCGCAGTTTCGCACTCTTCCCGTTGCCAAGGACATCATCCTCGGCAGCAGGTCGTGCGAACCCGGCACAAGAAACCGGCTCCGCCGCAATTGCGGGCATCGGCTTCCCCTCCGAGGAGGGCTTCCTCTCCGAGGCTGCATCGCCCATCCTGACCGGCTTCATGGCGTGCTGCGCCACCGGCTCCTTCTTCTCCTCTTCCCGCTTCCTCTTGCCGCCGCGCCGCCGGCCAGCACTCTCCTTGGGCTCCTCCTGCTCCACGTAAGTGGGACGGCGCGTCCTGTTCGAGCACCGAACGCTGCGGCGCAGCGCAAGCGCCGCCTCCAGTGGCGGCTTCGGCACCGGTGAGACCTCCATCACGGCCACCGAATCCATCACCTCCATCCACTGGAGCTCCGCAAAATCTACCCAAACACGACAAACCAAGCTGCATCAGCCACTCTGCTCTCACCTCGCTCGTTCGGATTCCACACGCCATCGCTAACAAATTGCTCTAAACAAAATCACACGCAACAATCCGCGAGAAATGGGGGAACAATCAACACAAAACCCCACCAAAAACCCCAAAACAAAGGCTCGCACGCCAGATGAACAAAACCCCATTCCACCACCAATTTTTCGCCCCTTTTTTTGGGGGACACCAACTCTTCACCCAATCGACGCCAACACCAAAAGCAACAAAAACAACCAAAAAAAAACCCACCAAAAACCTTCCCAAAAACTCGCGCGCCAGATGAACAAAACCCCTCTCTACCCCCAACTCTGCAGTCTTCACACCAAATCAACCCCAACAAAAGCGACAACCAAAACATGGCAGGGAGTACGAACGGCGCAGGATCCAGAACCTCACCGACGGCGACGATGCGGAAGGCGGCGGCGGCGGAGGCGGCGGCCGCGCAGCAGTGTGGGAGGAGGAGGAGAAGGGGTGGAGACGAGCGAGCGAGCGAGCAGAGCAAAATAGCACGCGAGATGGCTGCGCTGCGCCTCCTCGCCTTTTGCGAGCTGAGGTTAATTACCACGCTACCCCCGGAAGTTCGCATCAATTTACGGGCACTGCCACCAGTTTGAATTTTGGGTGGGATTCACGCCGTCAGGAGATCGGACGGCTGGGAGCTCGTCATTCGAATTGCAGGCGTCGGCTGCACCGTCCGATTGGTGTGGTGGTATTTCAAACCGGAAGTCAAATCAGCGCGCCAGTTCGCAGTGGTCAGGACGGAGGGCAATCTTCGATTTGAGATTTTTTGTTTCCCTTCGTTGTTCATGAATCATGGGGCTATTCCATAGGTAGACAGGACTCACCTTTCCTTTTTGCATAGTGTTTGATTCTTGGAAAGATAGAGCTGCTTGTTGTTGGTTGTTTTGAACTTGAATTTTGAACCAGATGTTTTACCTAGAGGGGAAAATTCAGCCTAAAGTGTTCAGCTGCACCGCTGGGTCAGGGATGGGGTAAGTGAAAAGGGTGTTATGTACTTATGTGTTATTGTTTAGAAAAGAAACTGAAGATGTGCACATCTTTAATAGTAACTTGAATCATGCTAATATCATCTAAACTACTCATATTTAACTTTGCATCTGATATTACTAAATCAATGTCTAAAAAATACGACAGTAATAGGCATTGCAACAAAACTCGCATTTATAGGTAAAGCATGATTCAGATTTACGTGGTTTGACTGGTAAGGGTATAATAGGGAAAACACATACCCATTCCTCATAGCTACTCTAGGTCACTGGGTCAGGAGGTGCAAAAGGAGAGAAACACTTTAATGCTTTAGGTTGGGTTCAGTAGAGAGTTTGGCTTTTGCAGCTCTCCCGTTTACTCTGGGCACGTTTTTTAAAACTGTTAACAGACGCGCTTTTTTAAAAAAAATATAGATGTTTATTTATATAAAAACAAATAAACCTAATTTGTACATTTATAATAATTACTATTCAATTAATCATATATTAATTACTTGTCTCGTTTTGCTTGATGTGGAAAATCATAATCCTAACTTCCTAGCGAACTCAGCCTTATCCTTCCTTTTGAATCCCCAGCAAACACACTTTGGCCCATTCTTTTCTATTAAGATATAGATTTTTCCTCGATTTTAATTACCTGTGTGTTCCGTACGAAATTTTTCTATGTAGAAATTACTTTAAAATATAAAAAAATCATTTTTCATGTTTATAATAACTAAAACTTAATTAATCATACGCCAATGTTTTTCTTGCTTTACGTGCTGACCTCATAAACAAATACCACTGTTGTCTCTAGCCTTGCTCTTTAGCAAACTTGAATGCGAGCGTCTCTAGCCTTGCTCATTAGCAAACTTGAATGCGAGGGTGAGAAGACAAGTGTACCTAACACCAGTATCGTAGAAAATGGTCATCCTCCATCTCAAAATAAGTTAAATCCTATACGGCAAGCATATGTCGCATTACGCTAATATGGTCTTCATTACTTAGTCACGAACACATGAATCCTATCATTAGCAGTTTATTAGTCGTTTGAAGGATGGTCGCCTAGCACTTGTGGAAAGAAAGGAATAACCTATCTTTGGCCCGTGTTCTATCACGGGTGCCGACAGTGGTGGAGCAGATTGTGCAAGAAGGGCGGCAATGGGTTGAGGCGAGGCTGTTAGTCACATAGCTTAGTTTACTTAGTTTCGTTTCTCTCACCTTCCTCACACGAGTCACATTAAGTTTAGCATGCTCTTCAATGTCATATTGTACCCTCCTATCCCCTCTAACCGTCTAGGTGTGTTACTGATATATGCTACTTTTCTTCTAATATATTGGTATGCAAGATATATGTGCGTTCGAAAAAAATGGATGTTTCCATCTACCTTGCCGTATAATCGGTGTGATGACAAAGGCCCAGCCACAAAAGACCCAATCCACTGTGAACAGAACCTATCACTATTTTCATGCAAACTACGCATTATATGATGGTGTGGTTGTTCTTATTTAAGCATAGTAGGAACGTATTCAATATATGTAGCTGTATACATTTACCTAAAAAAACTACTATGCACATATATTTACGAAATGTGAAATTTCCACCAAATTCCGATTAACTATGTAGTACATACAGTCACAGAATGTTATATTTCCACCAAACTACCATCAACTACGTACATATATTTGGCTTTTTGCATGTCCTTGACCTAGAACTAGACAATTGTTGATACCTCCCAGCAATTAGAAAGGTTGTAGTATAATATTACGATGATTTTCTTTTAGAATTAGACCATGCCTTAGTGTGTACACACCAACTAACAAATATCAGCGAAAATTATAGAAAAATATGGTTAAAATACATTTTGAAGGTATTAGTTAGTTAGTATGTGCACCTGAATGCTCGTATGTATCACTTAACCCCTAAACCTTTTTTTTTTTGCTCATTTTACCTTGAACTATTAAAAATAATTCGCTTTACTAGCATTAGCATTTCTATTCTTTGTTTGTCTATATACTAGTCGTATTTCAAACTAAAATTTTATAGAGTTATAGATGGCACCACTATAAAAGTTCTAACATATTTAAAAGAATCATAACTATTTACTTAAAATTTAAAACATCTATGCTTAAATTCATCTGAGTGTTTCCAACCTATATAAACAACCATAATTTCAAGAAACATTAAGACATAAGTGATAATAGTAAGGTGAATCGTTTTTAATAGTTTACGGTGTAAAATAAACCGAGAAATTACACTAAGCATTCCATTGAAAAAGTTGGGGCGTAAAATGATATTTTTCATTTGTTTAGGAACATAGGTTTTATTAAAGGAAGCAAAACGTAAATATGTGATAACCGTTCCTTTCAAAAAGTCGGGGGCGTAAAATGGAATTTGTTTTTTTCTTCAGGAGAAATGGGTTTCATTAAAGGCAAGCAAAAGTTAAACCTCCGTCCTAAATAGATTTGAATCATAGGGATGAGCCTAACCACATGCGTTCTGAAATTTAGATTCAAATCATGTTCTGAATTTTTAGATTTGAAAGATTCTGTTAACAACCAAATTTGATAATCTGAGTATCGGAGATGAAGATAGGATCGGAGTGGAATTCAAGATGGAATCGTTCCGGAAACAGAGCAAGGATCGACTAAAGTCCGAATCGGCTGCGACCAGGATCGGCAGAGTCCGAGTTGGACAAGGTCAGCCGATTGAGCCGAATCCGACAATATGACATGACATACATTGTCGGATTGGGTTGATGTGCTTCATGAGGATTGCCACGTATGGATAGAGTCCTGAGAAGGCAATTGTATCTATTAATTAAGATATTTTATGTAATTTCCTTATAGATATGTTTGGGTAAGAGTCTACCACAAAGACTTGTAGCATCTTAGAGTTTGTTAGAGATAAGAGTCGTGTCCGACATGGACATATTTTTTAAACTCGGGTATAAATAGACCCTGAGCCCCATGTAATTAATAGAACACACGTTCAATACAATCTCGGCGCATCGCCACCCTTTACTTTCGTTTTGTTTCGACGAGTTCTTACTTTCGAGTTGAGCTGCATCGGTTTCGATCTTCAACTAGAGGTAAAACTTGTTATGGCGGCTTGCATTCTCGGGATTAGTGCTTCCATCTTTATGATACTCTAGTCTTGTTCATGTAATTCGTCGAGATATCACATATCTTATATAATCTTTGACAATATCGCTATCTAACCTTCAATTGGCTAACGTCTGTTGCTAGAAGGCAGCCGATTAGGTTAAATACTGACGTTGACTTAGATTATATATGATATCTACCACTCTATGAAACATCCAACGGCTTAATTGTCTAGATATTGTCCTTCTTTTCATACTTATAGTTGCATCAGTTGAGTTTGATCTTATAAGTCGTGATTAGAATCTCTATCTCTAGCCTGCTTTTAGTTGCCGATTAGGGTAGCATCGGGGTTTCAGCCGATCTTACCTGATTTAACTACTTCATACCCTATATGCCTGATTGACATGTTAAATCTGCCCTTTATGTTAAGATCTTGCTGCATTTAAGTATATTAGGCTTTTGTTTGGTATATTTTACTTGCTTTGATATCTTAATATATAGTGGTATCGGAGTATTAGCCGATACATACTAGATCTATCTGATCAGCTATGCTATGAACATATATAGTTTTGTTGTTAATATATATTTCGATCCAAGTGATTTATACTGTCTCGGCATGGTGACCGATCTATCCCAATCGCTTGATTTAAGTATATATCGACATAAGGATTATATATTGTTAATATCTATAGCCGATCGAGTAGATTTAGTTCTTTCTTATTTATTCATGATCGCCGATTGATCTACATATGATATCGGCTCAAAGATAAATGATATGTCATCGGCAACTAGCCGATCGGCTATCGTTTATGGATTTAACCGCGGTTTTTTTATCTTTATTTCTCGTTGATTGCAGGATCAAATCAACTTGTACGCTCACGAACCGGAAGGTAAGCTTTTTGGACCTACACTGGAGTTAAGCAGATCTCTTATGCCTCGTGTTTTTACATCAACAGATTCAAATTCTAGAGATGAATCTAAACACATGTGTTCTAAATTTTAGATTCAAATCCTTTTTTGAACTTTTAGATTTGGAAGATTCAAATTCTAGAGATGATCTAAATTGTTGTGTTCTGAATTTTAGCGAGGCGCCTACAAATCGCGCGCCCATTTTTGCCTTTTTTTTAAAAAAAATCGGGCGTTGTTTCACCAAGTAGATCAGAAATGTTTCACTAAGTAGATAGAAAATGTTTCAATCATTTAAAAAGCTGAAACACAACCAAATCATCTCATAAAATATTTTGCTACAACTTATGAAACAACGATTTTTCAAATGTTTCACCATATATTAATACAATGTTTCAGCAAATAGCGACATGATGTTACAATTCACTGCAACATTTGATCTATAATATATAAGTGATTTGTTGCAATGGAAGAATTTTTGGAATTTTAGATTCAAATCCAGTTTTGAATATTTAGATTTAAGTTTTTTTTACGAGGGGAGGGAGTATGTGAGAACTAAAAGGGAAATCCTGTTTTGAATATTTAGATTTGAGTTTTTTTTTTTTTTACGTGGGGTGGGAGTACGTGAGAACTAAAAGGGAGGGGAGGGAGCACGTGAGAGAAAAAAAAAACGCCGTCCGTGGGAGTACGTGAGAACTAGAAGGGAGGGGAGGGAGCACATGAGAGAAAAAAAAAACGCCGTCCGTGGGGATCGAACCCACGACCACGTGGTTAAAAGCCACGCGCTCTACCACTGAGCTAGGACGGCCGTCGATGTTGATTAGTTTTTAATATTTAAAAAGTTTAAAATTCGAGCTTACAACAATTCATTGCAAGTTCAGTTGTTATTTGCGAAGGAGTACTTGTTAGCGATCGAGAGATGTTAGATTAAACAAATAGCATTAGAAGGAATGGTGCATACTTTATTATAAATTTATACTTCTTAGCCACGTGGCTCCCTTTTTCATATTTTTTCGATATGGAGTATTGGAGTCTTTACTTGTCATAGTGACAGGAGTACATGTAATTACTGATCAGAAGCTTTTGTTACTGAGATAAATGACGATGGCAATGCTACAAACAGTGAGACCAGCTGTGATATCAGAGCTGCATTTTTCACAATTACACATATCTTTTGTTCATCCCATCGATCCATGTATAGTATACGTGTGTGTATAATCTTGTGCTTGATTCTCGGTATAACTGCGTGCTAATTGAGCCTCGCTACTAATCAAGGTTAATTCGCGCGTTGTTCTTGAGGGAAACCGGTGCCAGCTTCCCGCCCAACGTATCCGGGATCTGGCTATCGTCGATCTCCTGGTGCAGCACCTCTTGCAAGCTCTTGTCGTCCACGAACACGAACTGCATTTTTTTTTTCAGACAGCAAATTGAACCAAAATTAATCAAGGAGAGAATTGTAAGAACGAAATTAAAACGTAGTGCTAATGTGCGAGAGCTTGTTTGGCACTTGATTTCAAGTTCTTTGATCGATTTCATTACCTTGTCCCTGGTGACATTGTCGATGAAAGGGTAGATCATCTTCCAGGCCTTCATGAACATGTAGGGTACATGGATCATCAGGGCCTTGCCGAGCCTCTCCGGGTAGTAATTCTGCGAGGGGGAATTAATCAAACGCAACGAAAAATATGTAACTAATCATCATCAATCTGTAAGAATGCTTGTTTGTTCAGTAATGTTTAATTAGCTGAATTAACTGAAGAATGATCTTTCATATTACCTGCATGATCTCTATGGCCGCGATGTAAGCTCTGATGTCGCAGTTGGAGTAACCCCAGCCCTTGAGATCCACGATGCAGACGAACTTCTCCTGGCCTCTGGGGATCCTGCAAATTAAATTTACCCATATGCATCATCAGCGTTCAGTAACTACTCTTAATGTCAGTCTTGTGCATTAGCTGTTCTTCATCAGTAATTAATTCAAGCAGTAAATCAACAAAACTCGATCGATCAGAGCATTTTCCATTGTGATTACCTTGCACAGATGCTGTCAAGTAAGTAGACACAATAACCTGCGGTGCAGAAGACGAAATAGTTAAGATGGATGCATACTCGATAAGTCAGGCTATGTGTACATAAGATTAATACTCCATCCGTTTCGAAATGTTTGACGCCGTTGACTTTTTTAAACATGTTTGACCGTTCGTTTTATTAAAAAAATAAGTAATTATTAATTCTTTTCCTATTATTTGATTTATTGTTAAATATATTTTTATGTAAGTATATAATTTTACATATTTCATAAAAGTTTTTAAATAAGACGAACGGTCAAACATATGCTAAAAAGTCAACGGTGTCAAACATTTCGAAACGGAGGGAGTACTATATTTCTAAAATATAAGTATTTTTTTTCATGTTTTCCAATGACGGAGACAAGGAGGTGGCCAGTGGCATGCCCCCTCCAATAACTTTTTTCACACATAACCACCTAATTAATTAAATAATTAATCTAAGTAATGTGTATTAGGCCTCCTCCAAGACTCTTATGACCTCCCACGTATAACTACTGGTTCTGTCCCTTATTATCTTCATTTCAGAATAAGTTAATTTAATTTAGTATAGCATATGATATATCTTAATGTTATCCAAATATGTAGTATTTGGTTATATCACATCACATGCTAAATTAACTTATTATGAGATGAAGGTAGTATATTTTAGAAATGAGGAATTAGTATATAAGCTCTATAGCTAGTAGAGATGGGCGAGGATTCTCTACCATAATATCAATCACTATTATTACAGTCACCGGTATATGGGTCCCAACCTTCTATTCCCCCACACGATGGTAGTGTTATTATGGTAGGAGAATATGAATCCCTCAGAGACGTACTCTTGAACTTAGGCATGTCGCGTTTGGCGGAGAAGTGCTTGGCGGGGAAGGCGAGGAGGATGGGGCGGCCGGTCCGATCGGCGCCGCCCATGTAGACCTTGTCGTCGTCGAGGTCGCTTTGCACCTTCTCCTCCGGCACCGAGCCGCCGGGCACCGCCTCCCTCCTCCACCGGAGCGCCTTGAGCAGCATCGCCGACGCCTTCTCCACGTTGTGGTCTCGCGCCCGCAGGAACCTCCTCAGCGTCAGGTTGTCCACTTCCTGCATGCGCAAAGAATCAGGAACGCTTCAGTTCTGCAGCATCGTGTATTCACAAATCATGTCCGATCGATCGTCGAACAATGTTGTTAGTTACTACTTCCCCCGTCCCATAGAAAATTCATTCATATCATCCCAAAATAGATTTAGTGGAGATAAAGAATGACTAAAATGCCCTTAATCATTAGAAAAGACAGTAAGAATGGTATGTAGGTAAATGATATTAAAGAGATAAAATTTCTCATTTTACTTGCTATGGTACGTAGGATGGTAGAATTTGGTTTCTGTAGGACAAAATTTAAACACTACAAGTTGATTTTTTTTTTGGGACGAAGGAGTGCATACTTTCATAGTATTAGTAGCACGTTTATTATTTGGCATGCTCTTTTTTCTGTTTTGAGAAATGAAATAATGAATGAATTCGACGCATTTTCAGTGGTGAATTTTCAAGGAAAAAAAACTTTCTGTATATAATATTCTTAAAAGAATGTTTTGAATACTCCATCCGTCTTATAAAAAACTAATATAGGATCCAGTATTAAATTGGTTTTTATAAGACAAATAAAATATATTTTTATCTTTATAATAATGTTTGTAATCTATTCCGCTATTCTGGCCAGACGATTATGGAGAGAATATAATTGCCCCTGAAACGTAGGTCCAGCTCCATGTAATGGCTGGCGTGTGCGTCCACGGGAGCATATTCCATTAGCCTTCAAAATTACTCCTTAAGCATCATTCTTCTTCACGTGGTTCATTCAGCTGGCGACCCCATACACCCTGTACTTCCAGACTCGATCCGGTGATCTGTACGGTTGGCCAATGATCCACTAAGGCACTAATTACTCATCACATCGCTTAATTACTACTGGTACGATCTGTTGGATCAACTGCCAGCCAAATCTGATGTAGTAATACTCTAATTAATTCGATATTTCTCTACAAATAGCGACAGCCTGATTGGTTGCCCTGCTTTCCCGTCATGGCTTTGCTAATCCGACACTCATTCTTTCTGTTGCTGAGGAGTGGAAGCTAGAAAAAAGCGTGTGATTCGAGAGAACTAAATGCTCGTCCATAGAAAAGATTCGCACGCAAAAATTCTCTTTGGTTTCGCACAAATTAAGCATGACTGTTCGTTTCGTCAATCCAACACAATTATATGGCTGGACAGTCAAAACAGCTTGGTTTATTCAGCTCTGCTGCGTAATCAAAACACACTGAGTTCGTCTAAACAATAATTGTCTGGAACAGAGAACAGGAAGAACAGTAAGCAGAACAAAACCGAGAATGACGAAGCAGGAAGAAAGAACGAAAGAATGAGTAAATTCAATTCGTTCATGCAGTTGCGGATGGAGTAAGTTTTGGTTGGAATTGGATGAGATGCATCTCGTCGCGTACCTTGGCATGGGGGTCCTGGGCTTCCACCGTGGCCCTGAGCTCGGCGACCTTGAGCCACTCCCCTTCCCCGGCATCGCCTCCTCTGTTGCCCGCCATGGCAGAGGAGAAGATCCAAGAGGAGGAAGACGATGATGATTAGAGCGAGAGAGATGAAGTCCGTATGGTCTAAGGAGGAGAGTAGGTGGTCGTAATAGTTCCAATACAGAGGTGTAGGAAGTCAGGGAAGCTCCCCAGAAAGTAAGCGGCGTGGGGAGACTATTGGATCCATTCGCAGCATGCATATACGGTCGTGGTTTGAGTTTGACATCGGATTAATAAACGAACTTGACAAACAATAATAGTACTTTTATTGTTCAAAATATACCTAGCTATAGTAAGAATCTGGACATACTTAGTGTTATAATTTAGACGGAGCGAAAGCACTTGACGAGGCCTCAACGACAGCGGAAACT
This sequence comes from Oryza glaberrima, assembly GCF_000147395.1. Taxonomy (NCBI): domain Eukaryota; kingdom Viridiplantae; phylum Streptophyta; class Magnoliopsida; order Poales; family Poaceae; genus Oryza; species Oryza glaberrima. Next base: position 37,306,866 of record NC_068326.1, on the reverse strand, counting down.
CCTCCTTGTTTTTGGCCATGTCTATACTTTGTAGCTATATTTTAGGTTAGAAGAAATAATTTGTACTCCCTCTATTATAAAGTATAAAAACTTAAAATCGGATAAGACACGTACCCTAATATTATGAATTTAAACAGGTTGTTCAGATTAGTAGCATTATGATGTGTCTCATCATCCTATGTTCTTATACATATTTTTTTTTGAACGAATGTTCTTATACATATGTTAGGTAACTATTATCTAAAAAAATATGTTAGGTAACTAGTGGTTTACGCAATATAGTAGAAGACATTTTCTAGAAAACATATTTACAGTGAAGTATAGGACCTATTTTGCACAACTTAAATTTCTAAAGCTGAAATCTAACCAAATAGTTCCAACTTTTTTTAAAAAAAAATTTAGACAGCTTCACAACTCTACTTCTAATCCAACTTTTAGAATTGAATTTAGGACTTGAAAATCTATACTTTGTTGTAATAACGATCGTTATCAGATCTGTTACACATAGTAGTGTTTGAATGTAACAAAGATAAAGATAAAATATTAAGTATTTTACGTAAAACGAGATAGTAATAACATATGATAAATTGAATTTTAATTATTACAAACTTAAGAAAATGGATTAATCTCATATAGAAAGTTTTCGCACGAAACGCATCGTTTAGCGGTTTAAAAACATACTCCCTCTGTCCCATAATATAAGAGATTTTAAGTTTTTGCTTTCACTATTTGACTACTCGTCTTATTCAAAAAATTTGTACAAATATAAAAAACAAAAAGTTGTGCTTAAAGTACTTTGGATAATAAAGTTAGCCAAAAATAATAATAATAATTTCAAAAAATTTTAAATAAGACGAGTAATCAAACAGTATAAAAAAAAATCAAAATCCCGTTTGTAATAATTAAAATTCAATTTATCATATAGGGCAATATTCTCATCTACTTTTATCGAATAGGGCAATATTCTCATCTACTTTTCATCTCGTTTGTTCTCTTGCGATATTTTTTCCATGGCCCATCACTATTCACTACTGCTCTCGCTGTCTCTGAATGCATCCATCCACCCACTGCGAGTCCGGAACTTGCAGGCCGCGTGGACTATAATATGTTTTTTATTTACTTTTTTCTCTCCGAAGATCGTGGGATTAAGATATGGTGCAGGTGAGCCCACGTGACGTGTCGAACACTGATTCGCTCACGCCGGTTTGACTCTCCAGGCTCCGGTCTGCTGCTGCTGCTGGTGATGGTTTTATTTTTTTTTCTTCACACGATATGCAAAGTCCTCCCATGCATGTTTACCGTTGAACAATCATCAATTTGAAACAGAAACAGAGAGAAGAAATAGAGACAACAATTAATTGTAAAAATAGGCACGATTGGCTGCGTTTTCTACATGGACCATCGTTCATAAGCGTCGCCATCGCTAGCATTTCAATTCAAGCTCGACCCTCTTTACGATTCTAATTGCAAACTCGTTAGTAACTCAGAGTCTTTAGGTTCTTCTCGTCCACTACTTATTAACAAATCAACAATGAATAAATTTTAAATTTTATTGAGAGTTGATGTTGCTTTTTACATTATAGTCTACTTTTAATTAGTGTGGACTTTTAAAGCGCTAATAACACGTATATTAAAGTTTTATATATAAATTATCTTTTGCTTCTTTATTATGTTTATGGCTTTTCAATCATAGCTCGTGTTAGTGATTGCCTCTAGGTACATATCTAGCCTTGAGCTTAATCGATATCGTGAGGCAAAGGGGTTCGTACAAGTATACACTAGAGGTTCAGCCGATATGATCTTTATGTATGTCTGGTGAGTCAATATGTTCTGCTAGGGGCCATTGTTGACGCGTGGACCGAAAAGGAGTTTTTGGGTTACAGCCGAGTATATATGAAACTACAAGGGTCACACGTTTAATGGGCCGGAATAAGGAGATTGGATGGAGATCTAATATGAGCTTAATTCGGATAGGGATCCGAATAGGAGTCCTACAGGCTTTGGAGGCCCGAGTGATGGATCTTATATATTCGTGAGGGGTGTGACAGGCGGAGGCATTGCATCACGTGAGAAACCCTAGCCGTCACTTCCCTCCCCGAGCAAAACCCTAGCCGCACGCAGGTGCTAGCACATCTGCGCGTGGCGTTCCGTCCCTGTACATGTGGATACTGGTAGAGGCGCCGCTGGTTTGCGGTGTTGATCGGCGTGGGAGTACGGCGAGGAGAACGCACGAGGAGGAGAAGGTCAAGCCGGTGCGATCGACTACTTCCTCTACATCGACGCGCGCTACTTCGCGAGAGTTCCTTCGACTTCTCAGCGTCTTCTTTCGCTACGCAGCGCGTCGAGTGGTAACGATCTATGATATAATATTTGCATGGTTCATGGTTTACGCGATAGAAATTTTTGATTTATGCTATCGTAGCCTACGCGTATCCCAACAGCTCGAACAATCACTGAATGTGTTCAGAACATATGTTAGGCTGTGATCGGCTCCTTGGGTTGGGAACTAATAGAGCAACTCATTAGTGCATGATTAATTAAGTATTAACTTCTTTGTAAAAAATATTAATATAATTTTTAAAGCAACTTTTGTATATAATTTTTTAAAAAAAACATACCATTTAGTAGTTTGAAAGTGTGCGCCTAACAAACGAAGAGAGTTGAAAAAGTGAATGAGACATATCCTAATACGTGTGATCTGGACAATTCTTTATATTATAGCAGTATCCTATCCAACCGAAATTCTTATATGCCGCAGCTGACTGCAATATAGCACAAACGAACAAGCCTATTTATCATGGCGGTGCCGGCATCTGCGTGGGTGACCGTGACGTTTGTTTTGGTGTCTCTCAATCAATTCGTCATCGATCTACCAACATCAGTATGATGGCATCTAGGCGTCGCCAACGGCCCATCGCTGTGGGCTTTATTGGGCTGACTTGGAGGAGCATGCGCATGCCAAGGCCAAGGCCAAGGCCAAGGCCCGCGCTGTCTCTCGTATGAATAGTAACCCGGCCCACCACCCATCGAATCAAAGGCCTCGTAGGCATCCTAGATGGACCGTAATTTGGGCCTTTCTCAACCAGACCGCAAGCAGTTAGGGCCTCGAAACGAGCCTTTTACCGGACATACCTTGAAAGAAAAAGAAAAAAGAAAAAATAGGAGCAGTTAGAAACGGAAATACTACATCCTACCTCCATTCTAAATAAAATTACTTTTAGGTTAGTCACATAAATCATAGTAAAAAGTAGTTATATTTTGAAACTGAGTTAGTGGTTCATAGCCACAGCACATCCAATTGCATCACTAAAGCAGTAAGTACCAAATAATGTCAACATAGTTCAGACAATAATATTTTGCATCCTTCTTAATATATACAGATATTAAGAAATTAAGTAAAATTAAATGAAAGAATATTTGATTGGTTGATAAGAAAAAAGTAGATGGAGATTTTTAGTGGTGGAAAGTTGTGATCGTTCGAAAATGGAATATAGGTAAATAAGTTGTTATATTTTGAGATAAGCCTAATTGTTATAAAGTTATTATATTTGTGGACGGAGAAAGTATTATTGGAAACAAATCCTATTGCTAAGCCAGAGACTGCTTGGAAATAAAATGAAAGGTGACGCAAATGCAAAAAGGAGCAGAAGCCGTGTTGACATCCGTAGCAAAACACTGCCAGCGTAGTGTACCCAAAGAGTGGGTTGCAGGTTCAAACTGCTTTTGCTTGCTTGCTTGATTGAGGCCCTGTTTAATTCCCAGAAAACTTTTTCCAAAAAATTCACATCGAATATTTGATACATATATAGAGCATTAAATATAGATAAAAAGAAAAACTAATTGCACAGTTTGCATGCAAATTGCGAGGTGAATCTTTTGAGCCTAATTAGTCCATGATTAGCCATAAGTGCTACAAGAACCCACCTGTGCTAATGACGGATTAATTAGGCTCAAAAGATTCGTCTCGCGGTTTTCAGGCGAGTTATGAAATTAGTTTTTTTATTCGTGTTCGAAAACCCCTTCCGACATCCGGCTAAACGTTCAAAGTGACACCCAAAAATTTTCATTTCACCAACTAAACATGCCCTGAATGGATTGATTAGTGAGTTTTGCATAGTGTCGGTGGTTTTGTTTAGGTTTGGGGCGGAAAATGTGAATGATTGAGGTCGATCCACCGCGTGCGTCCCTACTCGGCTACTCCATTCCGTACGCCGGCGACTCCGCGTTCCTGGCTCCACAGCCAGCGGAACAATCAACCAACCAGCCAGCCAACACACGGTTTCTTTTTCGCCGGGTCAGTGGCGGAAGAAAGCCTAAAATCAATTATATTTGAAAAAAATAAGAAATTTTACATAAGACAATAAATATGATTCTTGTGGATACTACCTAATTGTAGACAGGAAAATAATTTTACCATCTCTACTATTTCTCGCAACATTTCAAGACTCAAGTGTGTTAGGGACAGAAGTTTAGAACTTCTTTTCTGTGGGCTTACTCATTAAATATGTCTAATTAATTACTGTTTCTGTTTTTTTAATATATGACACCATTTAATTTTTTTATCAACATTTGACTATTCATGTTATTTAAAACTTTTGTACAAATATAAAATTATTTATATCATACTTAAAAAATATTTGATGATAAATCAAGCCACAATAAAATAAATGAAAATTTGTTAACAACCAAATTTGGTAATATCAGCATCGAAAAAGGAGATTAGATCGAGGTGGAGTCGAAGGCGGAGATTGATCCGAGAAAAGAGCAAGAATCGGCTGAATTCTAGATCGGCTACGATTAGTATCGGCTGGGTCTGAGTCGGACTAGGTAAGCCGATGCAGCCGATTCCGACAGTATAATTTGGTGTATGACATCGGGTTGAATTGAGGTGCTTCAAGATGATTGCCGCACATGGATAGAGTCCTGAGAAGGCAATTGAATCTATTACTTAGGATGTTTTATGTAACTTCCTTAGAGATATGTTTGGGCAAAAGTCTGCCGCAAAAATTTATGGTATCTTAGAGTTTGTTAGAGATAGTGGTCGTGTCTGGTATGGACATATCTTGTAATTCTCGGGTATAAATAGACCCCGAGCCCTATGTAATTTTTAACACACACGTTTAATACAATTTCGGCGCATCGCCACCTTTTTGCTTTAGTTTTGTTTCAACGAGTTCTTGCATTTGGGTTGAGCTGCATCGGTTTCGATCTTCAACAAGAGGTAAAACTTGTTATGACGACTTGTGTTCTCGAGATTAGTGCTTCCATCTTTATGACACTCTAATCTTGTCTATATAATTCGTCGAGTTATCATATATCTTACATAATCTTTGGCAATATTGTCATCTAACCTATAATCGGCTAACATCTGTTAATAGAAGGCAGCCGATTATGTTAAATAGCGACGTTGTCCTAGATTATAAAAGATATCTACCACTTTATGAAACATCCAACGGCTTGATTGTCTAGATATTGTTCTTCTTTTTATACTTAATGCTGCATCAGTTAAGTTTGATCTATTAAGTTGTGCTTAGAATATCAATCTCTAGCCTGTCATCTGGTTGCCGATTAGGGTAGTATCGAAGTTTCAGCCGATCTTATCTGATTTAACCATATTCGATCTATATGCTTCAGTGACATGTTAAATCCGCCCTTTATGTCAAGATCTTATTGCATTTAAATATATTAAGCTTTTGTTTGGTATATTATACTTGTTTTGATATCTTTATATAGAGTAGTATCGAAGTATTAGCCGATACATGCTAGATCTATCTGATCAGCTATGCTATAAACATATATAATCCTATTATTAATATATATTTCGATCTAAGTGATTTATACTGTCTCGGCATGGTGACCGATATATCCCAATCACTTAATTTAAGTATATATTAATATAAAAACTATATATCATTAATATCTACAGCCGATCGAATAGATTTAGTTCCTTACTGTCTATTTATAACCGCCGATCGATTCATATATGACATCGGCTCAAAGATAAATGATATGTCATTGGCACCTAGTCGATCGGCTATCATTTATAGATTTAACCACGAATTCTTTGTCTCTATTTCTTGTTGATTACAGGATCAAATCAACTGGCACGCTCATACATTCGAAGGCGAGCCTTGGACCTACACTGGAGTTAAGCAGATCTCCCAAGTTTCGTGTTTTCTGTCAACACAATTACATAATTTTTTTTAATAAGACGAATAATCAAACGCATCTTAAAATGTCAACGGCGTTATATATTAAAAATAGAGAGAATATTAGCTATAAATAATAGAATAGTGTGGTTTTAAAGCGATTTTTTATAACAAATTTTCTTAAAAAATATACCGTTTAATAATAAAAAACGCACACATGAAAGATAAAGATAAAGGAGTAGAAGACTAGAAGTTGTAAACATGTGGTATATAACACACCCAAACTTCATGTTTGAGGCTTGTATAAACTGCTGCTGCATGATCCCCTGCTACGTGCTCTTGTATATTGCGAGCGCCGACGAACAAGATGTGTCAACTCAGCATATATGTCAAAACATGCGACGACTTTGCCTTTTTTATTTTCCTCAACAAACATGTGATAAATCTCAAACTGAAATTTATATTTATATTACTTCATTGTATATTGCGAGTAGCTTGTTGTCGTCTTTATTTTTTTCCCCAGCTGTCCGCATCAGTTACTCCAGGTCAATGGGTGTAAAAAAATACTAGTGCTCCTTGTTGTCGTTGAAAGTCAACGGGTGTATCAATTTTTTTTTTTAAGAGAAGGGTTGGGTGTATCATGTATAGTAGTATGTATAAAATATCTGTAAAAATAGTTTAATTATGCTGTAACACATTCGATTCGACGACAAAAACCGCTCAATTTAATTATATTCACGACACGTTCGCCTCGACGAATTTGAACGAACGAACACATAACACAGCGAGTGAGCTAAACGCGTCTACGGGTTGAGCTGCGAAGCGGACAAAACGAATACGGAATACGCCTGCACCGAATACGCTTTCGCCGTGTCGAAGCGTAATTCTACTGTACGTGGTACGCCCCAACGGCAGAGGATTTCACATTTTCACCGCCTTTTCCTCGTCGGCGGCGGCGACCGACTCCGAGGCGTGCCTCCCCTGCGGCGGCGACGATGCCCTGCTCCGGCGAGGGTGCGCGCGCCGCTTCGTCGCAGCGGTGGCGGCGCTCGCCGAGCATCCATCCATCGGTACGCCCCACTTGCTCCCCAACAGTTCAACCAAGAGCTATAGGCACTAGTAACGCAAGAACACACCGATGATCCGCTGCTTTTGTGCTGTTTTTGATATCTTTCCGCTCAACAGAAATCAAAGCCATCCAATTTCAGATCCGTTTTCTTTTTCTCAAATTAAAAAAAATCCTCTAAATTTGAGATGCTCACATGGGGGGTCTACCATGTTAAAGAAGTCTTTGGGGATGTTCAGTTCATAGACTTTCTTGGGAGTTGGGGTCCCCATTTTGCTTAATCCCAAATTATGGAAGAAGAAGCATAACAAACAAACAAACAGCTCTACTACTTGTAGTACTAACCTTCACCAAACCCTACAAGCAGGTAATTGCAGCATTAGCACTAATCTTTTTTTGGGGAGATGAGCATTGGCACTAATCTCTTCCTCTGCAATCAACAATCACCACCAATAAAGTATAGGTAAGAGAGTACTGTGAATTGTCCCTCCCAAGATTTTTAATATTGTATAAACAAATGGAAGGTATTAACTGCAAATGGGGGCCTTGTTGCCAATGATTATGACCCCCCTCTCATGGGTGTCTCATGAGCCATGACAATGAAATGAATGAATCACCATGTGCAAAGGAGGCAACAATCCAAATCACCACGATATCCTGGAGGAAACGGCTTGACTGTCATGCGGAATAAGTAAACCAAAAGAAAAGGACCGGAGAAACATGAAACTGAAAAAAATTAACTATTTGGCAGATCATAGATGGAGGGTAGTAATTCTTGGGTTAAAAAAAAAATCAAGGAGATAGAGAGAGAGAAAGAAGTGAAGAGTTTGACATGTTAAGGTAAGACAAGTGAGAGGTCTAGTCCATGTTTGGTGAAAGGAAAGAAACTTGACATCTGAAGAGGAGGTAAACCTCTCACCGAACCTCTTTTTTGGAACACATTTGCAATAGACTATTAGGAGCTCCACAGAACTACAGCTCATCATTGGTGTAAGAGGAAAAAGCAAGGAAAGCTGGAGGAAAAGGGGGGGTGCATAGAAAAAGAAGCAAAAGAATCAGCAGTAGACAGCCCTCCTACCCTCTCTGAGCAAATATTAATCTCTTTCCTTTATTTCTTTCTTCCTTTTAAGTAAGAGCATGGCCCCCCTAATTGTTCTTGAAGCCTGCTTATATGTGGAGTTGGAGGAAGAAGGAAGGAAGCCTAGGAAAGCCTCCCCTCACCTTCTCAACTCACCAAACGCTTCTTGGTAGGAGAATTGCCAGAAAAGTTTTCCCCTTCTCCTTGGATCCTTTAATTACCTCCTGGCAATTGCCTGCTAGCTCATAAGGCCGGACAGGGAGAGGGTTGGAGAGGAGAGGAGACACAGGTGCTGGGAAGAGGCCTGTGGGGATCAAGAAGATGAGGAGGTGGGTCTTGGCCATTGCCATTCTTGCTGCTGCTGCATGCTTCTTCCTTGGAGCTCAGGCCCAGGAGGTGCGGCAGGGCCACCAGACAGAGAGGATCTCAGGTGGGGGGCCTTTGTTTTTCTTGTGTTATTCTCTTCTTGGTTTTGATCTTGATGGATACATTCTTGTCAGTTAGTAGAACTCAACCCAAGCTGCTTATTTGTGTATCTAAGAAACTGTTAAAGCAAAGCATTTTGAAATCATTTAGCCTGTCAATTTGATTTGTTTGTGGTCAGACCTCTCCACCCTAAATATATAGGATCTATTTCAGATCAGACGCAAATGGATGTTGTTTATGTTGGTGTATTATTCTAAATGATTTGGTTGAGTTATGGTTCAATGCTTGGATTCAGTTTAAACCTTGTTTTATTGAACATCTACTGGTATTGATACACCTGTTGATGGTAGGCATTCTTTCTTATTGGATTTTGTGGTCCTCGAGACGTCTGCTGCCAAAAAACTTGAATGCCATTCTGTCCTCTGAACCTTCAAATATTTTTCCTCCTCTTCATCTTCTTTATGATATGCAGTATCATGTTCCTAGGCACCAATATGATAAGAACATAGCCATTAGCCTAATTATGTTTCATTTAATCTAGCATAGGAACACACTTACTTTATCCCTGTAGGTTGCTTAGGTATCATACCTTGATCCCAAGCTATGCTTCTAAAATTTAGAATATTCTTTTCCCTAATTCTGTGCAAGGTCGATAGATACTCCATAGCTTTTGCTTAATATTGTGGCGAAACAAATGCAGGAAGTGCTGGTGATGTGTTGGAAGATGACCCTGTTGGGAGGCTTAAGGTCTATGTCTATGATCTCCCAAGCAAGTACAACAAGAAGCTGCTGAAGAAGGATCCTAGGTGCCTGAACCACATGTTTGCCGCTGAGATTTTCATGCACCGGTTCCTGTTGTCAAGCGCTGTCCGAACTTTTAATCCCGAGGAAGCTGATTGGTTCTACACACCGGTGTACACTACATGCGACCTGACTCCCTCCGGTCTTCCCTTGCCCTTCAAATCCCCAAGAATGATGCGCAGCGCAATTGAGCTGATTGCAACAAATTGGCCTTACTGGAATAGATCAGAGGGGGCTGATCATTTCTTTGTTACACCACATGACTTTGGCGCTTGCTTCCACTATCAGGTACATGCACAAGTACAAAACCTTGCTGTTGGACACATTTATTCCTCCTTTAGTGAGCAAATACTGGACTTTGAGCATTAGTTTAGTACTGAACACTTAAGTTTGCAACAGCTGGGACATTTCTAATTGCAGCAGAGAACATGGGGAGCAATGGGGGGCATCAAGATGTTAGATTCACTGTATTAATATTATTAGTTGGCAACTCTGATTTAATTGGAAGACTTCAGTTTGCACATGTTCTTTGTCCCTTTGTAGAATATAAATATTTTTCAGAAAAAAATATTTTCTCTCAACCTATTTAAATGTCACACTAAGGTCAGATTCATATTCATGATTAATCATCTACCCTGATTGGCACCTTCTATCATACTTTGTGCCCACATTCTCTTTGGTTATTTCAGCGTATTGATCTTTTGCTTCTGTTATTGTTTCAGGAAGAAAAGGCAATTGGACGTGGAATCCTCCCATTGCTTCAGCGTGCCACCCTGGTTCAGACCTTTGGACAAAAGAACCATGTCTGCTTGAAGGACGGCTCGATCACCATTCCGCCATATGCACCCCCACAGAAAATGCAGGCTCATCTTATTCCCCCAGACACCCCTCGGTCTATCTTTGTATATTTCCGTGGTCTGTTCTACGATACCAGCAATGATCCTGAGGGTGGATACTATGCAAGGTAAATTTTCCGCTTATCTCCAATACATCCTATCATCTGCTCATTGGCTCGTAGCATGTGGAGTCTGATGTTTCTGTATGTCCTATCAGAGGTGCCCGCGCGTCGGTTTGGGAGAATTTCAAGAACAACCCGCTGTTTGACATCTCAACCGATCACCCACCCACGTACTACGAAGATATGCAGAGATCTGTGTTCTGCTTGTGCCCATTGGGCTGGGCTCCATGGAGCCCCAGGCTGGTGGAAGCTGTGGTTTTCGGTTGTATTCCGGTGATCATTGCAGATGACATTGTCCTCCCCTTTGCTGATGCTATCCCCTGGGAGGAGATTGGCGTGTTTGTCGCCGAGGAGGATGTTCCGAAGCTGGACAGTATCCTGACATCCATACCAACAGATGTTATCCTGAGGAAGCAGAGGCTTCTCGCGAACCCGTCGATGAAGCAGGCCATGCTGTTCCCCCAGCCTGCTCAGGCAGGAGATGCATTCCATCAGATACTGAATGGTCTCGCTCGCAAGCTTCCACATGGCGAAAACGTTTTCTTGAAGCCCGGGGAGAGGGCCCTGAACTGGACTGCTGGACCGGTGGGCGACCTGAAGCCTTGGTAGCATGCATCTCACTGCCTATAGAGATGTAAAAACTTTTTTGAAAAAGATATATTTACAGACATGATATATACTTGCGCCTTGAGATCACCATGGTTGCATAGTGCTGACCATAAATCAACAAATGTACATTTTTTTGTATCTTTTTCCCTGATAGCTATATACCATATATCTTCATTCCTTTTCTTCCCATTAGCGGATGAAATGCCGGCATTTGTCCGCTTTGTCCATATATGTGGATAACTGGATATCATAATGAAATTATGAGATTTAATTCATGCTGAATGCGTGACATAATTTCAAATGTGGATCTCCCTGAATTTACACAATTTTTCATCCTTGAATTTCCCTGATAGATAGTTCAGGTAAAGATGATTGGTGAGGCTAGCTGAGTTGGGTGCTAGTTAGGCATGTGGCTGCAGTCAATCTTAGTCTAATGTGTTGATTTGGGTACTAATTGTTGCTGATTCCTGAAGGAATGTAGCTTCCAATGTGTTGGCTTCTGTGTTCCTGCATCAACCTGAAGATTTTCTGTTGAGTCTTGGTGTCTGAAAATGAAATTTGGAGCCAACATCAGAATGCCTTTTTTCATTATTTGACCCCATTAGACCACTCAGATGTTGAAAAAACCAATATAACTTTCGTTAGCACTGATCGCGGCGTTTCACCTGCTACACAAACATCGCAGCTGCTGCAATGTCAGTAACCTAAGTATAATTGATTTATTTATTTATTTTAAAAAAATATGACCCTTTTGGTGTCTGCCACTTTAGTAACCAACAAATTTCTAAATAAATAAGAACAACCGTTTGGTGAAGTTTATCCATCCTTAACCTCAAGCAGCCCACTAATCAAAACAAAATTAAGCCATGCTTTTTTTGCTTTGCATATGTCACCAGTAACCATGTAGTGTTTTATTTACTCCCTCCGTCCCAAAATAAGTGCAGTTTTAGCACTGTTCATGTTCAACATTTGACCGTTCGTCTTATTTAAAAAAATATTATGATTAGTATTTTTATTGTTATTAGATGATAAAACATGAATAGTACTTTATGTGTGACTACTTTTTTTAATATTTTTTATAAATTTTTCAAATAAGATGGATGGTCAAAGCGCTAAACACGGATATCTATGGCTGTATTTATTTTGGGACAGAGGTAGTATAGTATCATCGAAACAAAATTAAATACAAAATATAGATCAGAGTTTGGCAATGTGTGTACATATGCTCACTGGAGTCAAGGTACAAAAACTCATTGCTGCTGTGACCTAACTGCAACCGACGAAATGGGCGAGGATCCAACATGGAGCTAAGTCAAAGTTTGCATGAATTGCGAGAGAAGCAACGCTAGAAAATGGCCAAGACCTTCCACCGACAGTCTCTTAAATAGATTGTGTTCGTTGGAACAGGGAAAACAAAAAAAAAAAGAGATAATATTTATATGTTGATTTAAAGCAAAAGTAGGGAGCAGGTTACAATTTTGAGGACAGAAGATGATCAGAGATTTTTTTTTTCTTCTAAAAAGTATTGAAATGGGGGAAGATCCACATCTTAGGGTGAAAGCAATGAAGGTAACTGTTCAAGACAAGAAAAGACAAATGATCAGCAAGAACAAATCAAGGACTCGCATTTAATTTTTATCTTTTAAAATGTGAATCCTTGTACAATTTGCTTCCGCGTATTCCGGGCTGATTGATCGTAATTTGTAGTGTTTGGTTTGGTTTGGTTTGGTTTAGTTTGGTTTGATGTGCCTAACGGAAGTTTTGTTCTCTTCCTCACCAGCCGACGGTCCTGTGCCTGATTACTTGGACGCCATGAGAGCATTCACATTTCACACGAAGGACCCAGCTTTCACGTCAGGGCGAGATGTTGATCCAGAAGGCTATTGGGCGATCAGTCGCGCGCGCGGAGAGGGGACGGCGGACGCGCCGCACGGGAGACCGACTTTTCCGTTTTTTTTTCTTTTTCCGTGTTTTCCATTTCTGTTCGGTTGGTTGTTTTTTTTTCTCTTTTTTTGGTTTCTGTTCAGATTGGTTTTTCTTTTTCTTTCTCTTCTGTTTTCTTTTCGGTTTCTTAGATGTATGAATACAAAGTTTGTATTCATATTCATACGTATGCAAAGTTTGTATACGCGTATGCAAACTTTGTATACGTGATGTAATTTCTTGTTTTTTTATTTTTCTAATACGTATGTATACAAAGTTCGTATATGTGTATATATTTTTATATATTAAAAAATATTCATAAATATATATACACATATATATACATATGTATATACGTGTGTATATGTAGCATATACATAAGTATAGTAGGGGTGTGTTTGAGGAGAAGGAGATTGGGAGATTGGGAAGATACGTAAAACGGGGTGAGCCATTAGCAAATAATTAGTTGAGTATTAACTATTTTAAATTTCAAAAATGAATTAGCATGACTTTTTAAAGCAACTTTTCTATAGAAAATTTTTGTAAAAAACGCACCATTTAGTAGTTTGGGAAGCGTGCGCGTGGAAAATGAGGTGTTTTCTCACCCTATATCACACGAAAGAACGCAGCCTAGATACAGAGAAGAGAAGAGACTAGGAGAGGGGGGGGGGGGGGCGGCTGATCGCGTATCAGGACCTCCCGATGTTGACGGGTGCATGCATAATTGCAATTATCCAAACATCTGTAATTCTGTTAGGATTATTTTTCCTAGTACCTTCGGACCCGGTATGCAGTTATCCAAACATCGGTGATGCAAAAATCTGTTTTGGAGTATAAAATGGCACGTTGTTTTCGGCTTATTCGTGATATTATTATAAAAAAATGGTTTTTCTATAAAAAAAACTTTATTTTATTATAGTTTAGATAGGCGAGGAGACTCAACATACTGAGTACACCGGTATAAACACATCATCTCAATATTAAACTATGCTAAAATACTATTAAGAGACCTTTCGCACCTCTTATCTTGTCAACCATGATAGAAAATTTGAAGGGGGGACTCAGGAGTATCCATGGATCTGGTGGGTGGGAGTCCACTTGGTTTAGACCCATTTGTTCAAAATTACTTGCTAGTTATACTGAGATGTTTAATTTATTCCTACATGTAATTTATATCAACATTCTAGTGAATAATCTTTTTAAACGCTACATTAGTTAATCATTTCTTTTGCGGGGATAAGTATGTACTTAACGAACAACTCTAGAGCACGAATTAGTCCGCATAACTTTTTGCACGCACAGTATACTCAACTATTCATGGATTACGAAATGGCTATATGTACGACAACTACATACAACCCATGTCTGACTCAACTAGTATATACAAGCAAGAGTAAAGTCCATCACCGATCCTTAAACTTGTGCCGTTGTATCATCATAGTTCCTAAACTCGCAAATTGACCGTTCAGTTCCTTAAACTTATTTGATTGTGTTATTCCAATCCCTAAACTTACAAATCACTCGTTTAGGTCCTCCAACTTGTTCAGTTGTATCACCCCGGTCCCTAAACAGGACGGTCTAAAAACTTTATATCAAAAAATAATTCATAACTTTTTCATGTGAACTCTAATGAAGACAAACTTTATATCAAAATTGTAGCCCTCGACGTGACCTACAACTTTGTAGTTGAAAAGTTTTTGAATTAAAACTGTTTATGGTCCCAAAATATTGTTGCATGTTTATAGATTTTGAAATTTTAATTTTAATATTACATTTTGGGACAAAAAATGACTTAAAATAAAAAAAAATTCAACTACAAAGTTGTAGATCACGTCGAGGGCTACAAGTTTGATATAAAGTTTGTCTTCATTAGAGTTCACATGAAAAAGTTATGAATTATTTTTAAATATAAAGTTTTTAGACCGTCCTATTTGATCTAGATGATATTCAAATCCAAGTTTAGGGACCGGTGACATAACTGAACAAGTTGGTGGACCTAAACGAGTGATCTGCAAGTTTAGGGACCGGGATGACACAATCGAACAAGTTTGAGGACCTGAACTGTCGATTTGCGAGTTTAGGGACCGGGATAACACAGCGGTACAAATTTAGGGACCGGTGATGGACTTTACTCTATAATAAATACCAACTGTTCTATTAGACTGTTTTTTTACTTATCAAGCTTATCAAGTTTATAGAAAAGTATAGTAGTATTTTTAACATAAAACAAACATAAGAAACTAATTTAATATTTTAGATGTTGCTAGATTTTTCTATAAATTTAGTCAAACTTAGAAAAAAACCAACCGACTTATGGTATGAAACGGAGAGAGCAGTAGATAAGATTTTTGGTCTATGAAATAAAAAAAATGCACAAATTTCCCCGAGCTAAGGTAAGAACTATTTCCTCCGTAAAAAATACTTAACCGATAGACGTTTCCTAATACAACGTATCTAGACATACTTATGTCCAGATTCGTTGCACATAAAACGTACCATCAAATACTGATTGATCTTTTTGGACGGAGGGAGTAAGGATTTACCGGATACTCCTACGAACGCGCCACCTTCACCTCATGTACGTATAGGTACCGTATAGCTACGCCGTACAAATACGGAGGAAAGAGAAGAAGACGCGGTGAGGTGAACCCGTCACCAACCTAGCTCGCCCTCGCCGACAGCTCATCATTTGGCAGCGACACCCCGCAGCCCAGCTTCCAGCCACCGGCCACCGCCATCATCATCCTCGCGAGCTCGCCTCCCTCCTCTCCCCTCCCCGTGTTCCTCTCCTTCCTCCTCCTCCTCGATTGGCCAGCCGCATCCAGCATCCTTCTTGGGGGTTTCGTCGAGGTCGGTGGTTGGAAGGGAGGAGAGGTGGGGGGAGCCATGGCGATGCGGCTGTCTTCGGCGGCCGTGGCGCTCGCGCTGCTTCTGGCCGCCACCGCCTTGGAGGACGTTGCCAGGGGCCAGGACACCGAGAGGATCGAAGGTACGCACCGCACGCGCGCGCGAGCGGTTCAAGTAGCGATTTCTTTTTCTTTTTTTTCTTTTTTTTTGGCGATGGTTGATTGCTTGCTCCGTTGCTCGATGCGTGCTTTTCGCAATGTTTGTGTCGGTGCATTTGATCCGTGGTTGCTGCTGCATTCTGATGGCTGGAATCTGACCAATCTGTTGTGGGGATTGAGTGAAGCGAGCAGTTTAATTTAGGGCGTATCTTGCAGATAATCACTTGCCTCCCGCGACCTTGGGGACAAGGGGATCTGCTGCTGCTGCTGCTTGGATATCAACTGTTAATCGTAGCACTATTTGTTCTAGGTCCAATTTCCAGTTAATATAAACTTCCCCGGGGACCGGGAGAATCTGCTACTAGCTACTTACTTCATGCCCAACACGCAGCCGCCTCTGCTAGTAGTAGATTCATGTGTTATCCAACATCTTTGGTTTAGCCCCTACGCGATCGTTCCGCGTTCCATGTTCCGCGGCCTCGATTCAGTTGCCATGGAATAATTTATGCTCATGTGTGAGTGTGATGTGTGGTTGAGTGTAGCTCAAGCTCGATTCTTTCTCAATTACTCCGGTCAAAACTCGATGCATAATAAGGTGAACAGTAAGCATGTGAATCAATGTAGTATTAGTTGATATATAAGCAAGTGGCTGAAATTACTGAACTATACCGACGACTATCATACTCGGTCAATCTACTGGATCTGATGAGTTTCTCAAATAGAATTGACATGTGCTTTCGCATTCTTGCATTCCTTTTTTATGTCATTTTTTTAACGATTTTTTGAGTCATTTTTATGCAATAATAACATACTAGTAGTACTAAAAAAACTCTGGTTGGCAAGCTACTCCTAAGTCTTATCCACTCCATAACTAATTGCCGCAGTTTGACTTATGATTTGCTTACCAAAAAGAGAAACTTATGGGAAGCTGTTAGGCCTGTCAAATTATGGTGGCTGCTAGGACACTACATAATTCTCACTTTTTCATTGTACATATGACCATATCTTAGGGAGTGCGGGTGATGTGCTGGAAGATGACCCTGTCGGGAGGCTTAAGGTGTATGTCTACGAGTTGCCCACTAAATACAACAAGAAGATGGTGGCAAAAGATTCCAGATGCCTCAGCCACATGTTTGCTGCAGAGATTTTCATGCATCGATTCCTCTTGTCAAGTGCGATCCGGACTTTAAATCCGGAGGAAGCTGATTGGTTCTATACTCCAGTATACACGACGTGCGATCTTACTCCATGGGGTCATCCCTTGCCCTTCAAGTCTCCAAGGATTATGAGAAGTGCAATTCAGTTCATTTCCTCGCATTGGCCCTATTGGAACAGGACAGATGGGGCAGACCATTTCTTTGTTGTGCCACATGATTTCGGAGCATGCTTCCATTATCAGGTAAATCAAGGAATCATTAACCTTGAACTATTGTATATCAAATCATGGAAACATACGATGAGCCTCATCTACATACTCAATACAACGAAATCACTCAGCTCCAATGTGCCAATTGTTACCCTTTTACATGTTCAACCATGGGATCTTATTTGCATTTGGTTTTTCCATGATTCAGGAAGAGAAGGCCATTGAGCGGGGAATCCTGCCATTGCTTCGCCGTGCGACGCTGGTCCAGACTTTTGGGCAGAAGGATCATGTCTGCCTCAAGGAAGGGTCCATCACAATCCCACCATATGCTCCTCCTCAGAAGATGAAAACTCACCTTGTTCCCCCAGAGACACCTCGATCAATCTTTGTCTATTTCCGTGGTTTATTCTATGATACGGCAAATGATCCTGAGGGTGGTTACTATGCAAGGTGAGCACCAAGAACATGCAATCACTCGATGCTTCCTCATAAGCATTGTTAATGAATTATTGTAACCCAAAAGTCTTGATGAACCTGCTTTATGCAATGCAGAGGTGCCCGTGCATCGGTGTGGGAGAACTTCAAGAACAATCCTCTTTTTGACATCTCCACAGACCACCCACCAACCTACTACGAGGACATGCAGCGTTCCATCTTCTGCTTGTGCCCTCTAGGCTGGGCTCCGTGGAGCCCCCGGTTGGTTGAAGCCGTTGTGTTCGGCTGCATTCCAGTGATCATTGCAGACGACATTGTCCTACCTTTTGCGGACGCGATCCCATGGGATGAGATCGGTGTATTTGTGGCGGAGGACGACGTCCCAAAGCTGGACACCATCCTGACATCGATACCAATGGATGTGATTCTGCGGAAGCAGAGGCTGCTAGCGAACCCGTCGATGAAGCAGGCCATGCTGTTCCCGCAGCCCGCCCAGCCAGGTGACGCCTTCCACCAGATACTCAACGGGCTGGGACGGAAGCTTCCACACCCGAAGAGCGTGTACCTGGACCCGGGGCAGAAGGTGCTGAACTGGACCCAGGGCCCGGTGGGTGACCTGAAGCCATGGTAGGTCAGATGCACCCACCCACCATACATAGTTGCTGCTGTCCTCGCTTGTTTGTGCGCACAGCACATTCTTCAGAAGATCAGATGAGAGACTGATGATGATCAGTAAAAGAAAACCAAGCCAATCCGTTAAATGTAAAGCCTCCTTTCTTCCTTCCTCCTACTACCTTTGCTTCTTTTTGAGGCGATGTGCCCTGCCTGCCCTGCGCCCTTGCCAGTGACATTCCCTTGGTTTTTATGTTGTTGTTGCTGTAGTAGTATTAGACAACTGGTACCTATAGGCGATGAAGGTGTTGTATCATATACTTAAGTACTACCTCCGTTTTTTAATAGATGACACCGTTGACTTTTTCTCACATGTTTGACCCTTCGTCTTATTCAAAAAATTTACGTAATTATAATTTATTTTGTTATGAGTTGTTTTATCATTCATAGTACTTTAAGTGTGATTTATATCTTATACATTTGCATAAAATTTTTGAATAAGACGTATGGTCAAACATGTAAGAAAAAGTCAACGGCGTCATCTAATAAAAAACGGAGAGAATAGTACTAGTAAGTTGATGATTTATGACGGGCAAAAAATATGTAAGTTATATCACAACATTCAGAGCCCCAATCCAGATGGATGGATGGATTCCCCTGCCTGTGTGCTGCACTGTTTGCAAGGCTGCAGAAGATTTGGTGCTTGTGTTGTTCCTGGGCTTGCACAGATGTTTCATGTATCCAAAGTCCTGGGTGAAGCGAAATGGATGAGATAAGGAAAAAAAGAAGTCCATTTTGATTCCATTGTGTTTGCACTACTCACCGCCTAGGTGGTTGAAATTGCTGACATGTGGGTACATTGTTTTTCTTTGTTTATCTTTGCTTACTGTAATTGCACTAGCCTTCACGAGATGAAGGCCATATCAGTGTACCGCATTAGGCCCCTAGATAAAACTGTTGTCTCAGACTCTAGAGAAGATAGGATGAACCGATGTTAACATATGCGGGTTTTATATCTGGTATCGCGGTTTAAGGATGCGAATTAGATTTGGCCAATACTTGAATAAGTCAACTTGAATTAGATTTGGCCAATACGGAGTACTTGAGTAAGTCAAAATTGACTCTTTTTTCATGGGATAATGTTTGTGACAGTGACACAAACTCACGCAAGCCGCTGGATTGAAGGGCGAAGATCGCCAGCCCATCTACTCTTCCGAAAGCAGCAGTCCCTCGTCGCAGTGATGGGCCGATGGCCGACCGACGGTATTGCACACAGTGTTAGAGCGCTGATCACAGTGTTAAAGCCCCTTATTTTTTTAAAAAAAATAATATAAGCAAGACATATTTTTATTTAATATATATATATAACTTTAATACGTGCTATTTCTTACAATATTTAGAATTTTATCAACTATTATGTAATCAAAAAGAGTAAATGCAGTACTCAAGCGATAAATGGACCTCATATTGGACTTGGAAAAAAAATAGTCCTTTTGAGAAACTGTTAAAATGAAATCTTCAATTATATAATCATATTTAATCTTCTCCAAAGGCACCATCAAATGTTATTTCCACATTCATGTATTAGATCAAGAGGCGATATTTTTTATTGGCACAACTCCAGATTTTTTTTTCTCCAAAAGTCCATGATCGCGAATTATGATTACATTGATAGCATTTGGATATATCATTTTCTTCATACTTTATAGAAAATATAAAATGTCAGATAACTATAATTTAACTTACGAATTTTAAATTTTAAAAATATGAAAACTGTACTAAACATGATATTAAGTGGTTTAGAATTTGATGTCTCCCAAGTCCCAATTGCCCCTATTTATTTTTAGTAGTAATGAGGTTTGAAAATTATTACATCAAGCGGGGATAGCTCAGTTGGGAGAGCGTCAGACTGAAGATCTGAAGGTCGCGTGTTCGATCCACGCTCACCGCAAAATTATTTTTTATTTTTATTTTAATTTTTCATCTTCAGCTTGAGTTCTTTTTTGCGCATTACTGAGAGGCCTGACAGTGAGTGATTGTCTTGCTGTGCAACAGCTATACTAATCTGTTTCTTTCCTTCTTCAGCTTGAATTTTCGTGTGCATTAGTGACAGGCTGACAGTGAACGATTACCTTGCTCTGCAAACAGCTATACTAACGAACAAAGTTCCAATTTTGTTTCAATGCAATGCGTCACTCTGCTGTAATCACTAATCAGATACTCCAGGATCACAGCCAAAAAAACAACTAATTCCTCCATGTTTTTAATTGTTCCACTTCTACTGCTTAGTGATGTCACTGAAATTAAGGTGCCAACCTCCTGCGCGTTGGGCGGTCGTAATCTTGACAAAAACTACCGAGGTTAGGAAGCCAGTTCTAGGCCGATCAAGTGACGTGGTGTCGCAACGCCACGCTTATATGTCCCCTATCTTTAATTAATCAAGCAATTAATTAATCGTTGGGAATACGTTCATGCCCACATACACGGCCGTTCCCGCATCGTTTTATAAAATGGCTATTAATAATATTTCCTTGGCTTTGGTTGCTCTTGGAGTAGTGTGTGTGTGTGTGTGTGTGTATTTTTGGGGAGGAGTAGTTTGTGTATATGTATCAGTAGGATTGTCGTTTTTATGCTTGGTGTGCTGCTGCCATCAGGTTAAACTTGTGTAATAGGCTCTGGTTGTTTGGACCACGGATGATAAGCCATCAAAAAACAAACAAAGTAAATATGTAATTGATAGGTATTTTTTTTACATTTATGTTATGTGCGGCTTAAAAGATAATACCGGAAAAGGGACTATAATGAAAAAAAAAGTTTCAAAATTGATTTTTGTAATTCAAAATTGAGCTATTATAAGTTAACAAGCATACTCCTACGATAAAAGGCATGGTTACCTCACCTCGATATTTATCTTTTATGTTTGGCTATAAACACTTCCACCATTCTTTTTTTTAAACATGGTGCCGACGCAAACACTCATATAATATGCGCACACTCATTTCCTATGAATATACACACCCAATCTTGCACCTCCGATGATTCAACCAATATATTTTGAGATTTAAGAAGTTATCATAGACGTTCTGATGTTGATATGTACATCGCCTAATTAGACAGTTGAGTTGAAACCAGTTGAGCTATATTTTTGAAAATCGAAATGATGTTTTTATTTTCATAGAGAGGCAAATGGTAAGCATGGTACAACGGTGTTGTTAAAGACGAAGCTGAGTGAGAAATGGAGAAGTAGGGTACTACCGTTGTGGTACAAGAGCTGTCTATGAAAACGATATGTTGCCGGCTTCAAGCCTTTGAAGACAGAGAATGAAACTGTCCGTGCATCGCGTGCACAAGTAACACAACACCAGTAGTAGGCTCTGTTTGTAAGATTAGCCCAGGGCTAATTTTAAGAGCTAATGTTTAGTCATAAATTGATAGGCTAAACATTAGTATAGGGTGGTATGTTTGAATCCATAGGTTAATTCAAGACTAAAAAGTGGAGAGAGTAGAAAGAGAGGAGAGAGAGAGCTGCTGTTTAATGGTCCCCACACAAAATTAACTTCATTAGCACTTCTTGGAGGGGCTAATATTTTAAGGGGGGCTAATTCACATTAGCTCAAAATTAGCCTACCTGTTTGGATCCTTGAGAGCTAATTTAGGATTAAAATATGAGAGCTAAATATTAACCTATAGAGCCAAACAGGGCCGTAGTAGTATAATGATAGTACAGCATATAATCACCGTATCAGTACCACACTAGTATTATACTGTAGAGTAGAGTAGGTGTTACCCATCACATGGATGGAGTTAATGACTCTCAACAGCTAGCCATTCCGAATTTATAATCAAGAGACTGTACTGTACTGTACCAGCGCGGTCGGAGTAAATTAATGGACACCACATACATACAACTAGGGATCGAAAAAGATCGAGTGGATGCGAATAGATATTATTAAGGCCGTGTTCGCTCCAGCGTGTTTCTAACCGGAGTAGTGTCCATGAAAAATTGAATCATCTATTACCACGTGATTAATTAAGTACTGGCTATTTTTTTAAAAAAAATAAATCAATATGACTTTTAAAGCAACTTTCATATAAAAACTTTTAAAAAAACGCAATGTTTAGCAGTTTGAAAAGCGTGCGCATGAGAAATGAGGGAGATGAGTTAGGAAACCTAGGATAAGAACACAGCCTTAATACTTCACCATATTCGTTTTCATATTTTTAACTGGTTGTAAAAAAAACTTATATCTCATACAAAAAATAAATATAAATCATGTCAAATATAAATAATAATTGAACATAATCAAACGCATAAAAAAACAAAAATTTTGTCGAAACATGAAAATCACCTAAACTTCAAATATAAACAAGTATGATCGCACAAAATTTTGGGACGAAAGATGTAGATTAAATGTCAGAATTGGTACGGAATGTGGTATATTTCAAAACCTTTAATGGATATACGAATAGCATTATTCAACGGATATTCATATTCGTATACAGGAAAAATATCCATATCCGAATCATCCACTCCGAATCGTATCTATTTTTAGAACGTGGCTACGTAGAAATCGCACGCTACACTGTCTTAACTAGAGGCTCATGTCACATACATTTTCATCCCACCATTACACCATACTGTTAGACTCTGAGAAAAGAACGAGATCTACACTGTGAAGGGAAAAAAAAAAAGCCTCGTCGTTTTGCCCCCCTCCTCCTGTCTGCACAAAGCGATGGAGATCGAATGGTGGGGGCAATGCATGGAGGACAGATGTATGCAGGCGTCGCGGAGGCGAATGCGAGCGGCGCACGCAGAGAAGGGAGATGGGGGGAGGAGGATTCCTCGTCCCGGGTTCTGGGCCTTTTTGGCCTCCGTTTGCAGGCAGATTTGCAGGCTCTGCGCTGCAGCTGCTGTGCTGGGATCCGCAGCTGTAGCCATGCAAATGCAAATGCAATGCACACCGTCGCCATCAATGTCACATGATTGAATTGATTATTCTTTCTCTCTCTCCTTTTCTTTTCCCTTTGGCACTGTCTGGATCCCACCTAAATTTTTTTTACATGTCACAACGAACATTTAAACACCTATATAGAGTATTAAATATATACTAAAAATAACTAATTGCACAGATTGCGACTGATTTACGAGACGAATTTTTCAAGCATAATTGCTCAATAATTTAATAATATGGTGCTACAGTAAATATTTACTAATGATAGATTAATTAGGTTTAATAAATTCGTTTCGGGTTTACTGACGGATTCTGTAATTAATTTTTTATTAGTGCCCGAACACCCCATACGACACCCTATATAATAGCTTATGTGACATGACAAAACTTTACGATCCTGAAGCTAAACACCTCTATGTGTTTTTTTAAACAAAAGTGCTTTATTTTTTAAAAATTAAAAAGAGCTTAGAGTAGGTTTGTATCCTAACCCGCTCCAACCACCCCGGCCAGGCGGAGGCACCACGTTTTTTGCAAACCCCTTTTTTCTTTTCTTTACAGCTCCTCCTCACATGGTATGGTAATCGGATTATCGGAATATAGCATTTAGCATGGCACGCACGCGACTTTGCAATGCGAGTCCTCCGAGAGCAGGTGACCACTTGCCTGCGTGATTGCGGGCGAGCCGAATTAATTATTAATCAAACCCAAACCCATCCCATCATGTCTCAGGGTTACATATGGTATGGCAATGGTAGATTTATTATCAAAATAAAATATCATCGAATAAAAATAATTTGTAGGTAAAATATTTATATATAAGAATTAATACTGAAAACATATATTGAAAATATCCTAAAATTAACTTTAAAAAATTAAGTTTTAAATTATAAAATTTGACAGCGAATGATTCTTAGTAGGACAAATGATGAGGCTACGAGTTCCAAAAAAACAAACTAAAATTCAAATTTTTCACAAATTCTGTCCGGTTTTTCCATTGCTTCATACTCCATCCGTCAAAAATAATAATAATCAAACTCTAGAGTTTGACTTTTTTGTTTATAGAGGAGTACTTTCTTAGGCTGAGTTCGTTTGTGTGAGATAGGGTGAAAAAGCACCTCGTTTTCTGCGATCACGCTTCCTAAACTACTAAACGGTGTGTTTTTTGCAAAAATTTTCTATAGGAAAGTTGCTTTAAAAAAATCATATTAATCTATTTTTAAAATTTAAAATAATTAATACTTAATTAATCATGCGCTAATGGCTAACCTTGTTTTGCGTATCTTCCCAATCTCTCCAATCTCCTTCTCCTCAAACACACCCTTAGTAACCTTACCGTTATGGTTGTGTTCGCTGCAACTCGTTAGGAACAAATCTCCTGCACACATAAAACGAACCAGTCCATTAGCACGTGATTAATTAAGTATTAGTAGCTTTTTTTTAAATGGATTAATATGATTTTTTAATAAACTTTCGTATAGAGTTTTTTAAAAATAATTGTATAATTTAGCAGTTTGAAAAATGTGTGCGCGAGAAATAAAAGAGATTGAGTTGAAAAGGTTGGAAAATAACTCAGCCATAATCATGGGCTTACCGCGGGAGTACGACAACTCCTCCTTCCCCTTGTATCCATCCAATCGAACGCAAACGAAATTCGCATTCGCAAACCGGCAACAGCAACCGGACCGAGTCGGTCCATCGGTCGGTCGGTCGCGTCGCTCGGGCTTGGCTTGTTTGCGTAATACGCCCACCTGCCTCGTCCCTCTACTTTTTCTACTCCTCTTCCCCTTGCTTCGCTTCGCTCATCAGCTTGACCGCCTCACCTCACCACCCCAAGCTAGACGACCTCGTCTTCCTCCTCCACCTCCTCGCGACCTCGCATTGTTAGATCAGCCTCGATTCATCTCCAATCTTTCGGCGCCGCTCCCGGAGAGAGGGACAGCGGCGCAGGCGGTGAGCACGAGGAGGAGCAGAGCTAATCAAAAGCCCTCTCGCCGCTCGAGCTCTCGTGCACCGTGCCGCCGCCGCCGACGCCGACGCTGACGCCGACGGCTTAATTCAGTCTTGTCGGCTACATCTCTTGGCGTGCTGAAATTGGTGGGAGCACGAGAGCGGCGCCAATGGGGACGAGGCCGTGCGCCGGCGTGGCGTCGGCGGTGGCGGCGGCGGTGGCCGTTCTGCTGCTCGCCGTGTCTTGCTTCGCTGCGGCGGCGACGACGACGCAGAAGCATGGCAGGATGTCAGGTACGCTCCGCCTCACCAGCAACCTACCTACCTTAGCTAGATAAATAGATAGATAAGCAACTACTGACCTACCTGCTGCCAATTCCTCGTCTCCTCCGCTTGGATTCTTGATTCCATCGGATGGGTCACCGTCGATGGCGTCTCAAATTGACACCCCTCGAGATTCAGATTTACCGGCTTGCGTCACCGCCGATGAATTCGCAAAATGTCACTCTCTATTGCTCATCCTGCATTCACGAAGCATGCTTGCAATTCATCCAATCCATTCATACGCTCTCATAAAATTCTCCTCTGCTTCACAATTCACACATCCGATTCTTTCGGTTCCATTCCACCACTACAAAATCAGCTTCAGTTCTTGCTTTCTTGGATCAATATGCAGTTATACAAATTATCCTGCAATAACAATCCAGTAGCTAGCTAGCTAGCTAGCTTCCCTGTGAACCAACCATCAAACCAGGCTGTGATGAGTGATCCAACCATGTGGCCAGCACAGGCCACCAACTTTTATCAAGAACCTGTACTACATGCTGCAGCAGCAGTAACTGTAACTGTAATAACAGCAATGCCACCCAGTAACCACCAACCTGCCTGCCTGCCTGTAACTGCTTGCAGCTGCAGTGAGCTCACCAGAATTGGTTGGTAGGTGAAGCCTTTAGGACAGCTTCTTGGTGACATGATCACACTACTACATTGCATCGCATTTGCATCAATGGCTGCTTCTAGTTAGGTCACCACCACCATGCTTGATGGCTCAGATCTCTCTTCTTCTTCTTCGTCCCCAAAGTTTTCCCCTTTCTGTACCATCTCCTTTGTGATCACGCATCCATAGTGCGGCTGCCTCAGGAATCGAGGCAAAGGCTGCCATTATTGCCGTCTCTTGTGAGCAGCGCCTGTGCCTAACTTGCACAACTTGTTCTTCTTTAATCTGCAAATTAGAGCCTGCGAGATCTGGAAATTTGTTAGTATAAAAAGTGAAAAAAGTGTGCTCGATTGAGCAGTGGTCGCCCACTTACTGGCCTGTGAATGATTCTGTTTCTTCTTCTTCGTCCTTTTTTTTTTCTTGAACTGGACATGCTAACAACCAACCTGGTTGGTGATTAACAATAGATAAACATAAAACTCCATGAAAGTAGACAGGAGTTGATAGGGATTGATTTTTAGTAGTATAGCACAAGATCCTATGGTTGGTGAACTACTGACTGCAACTAATTCGGTCACTTCCACCAACTAATATGCTCACTAATACTAGTGATTAGTTATATTGTACTGTTATGAACTGAAGTTGGTGCAGACGTGCAGTTGTTCTGAAACTGATAATCTATACCCCAACCTGAACATCTGGCAGCACATTTTGCTGTTGTGAACTCAAAAGGCAGTTCTGAAACTGAACATGTATAATCCACAACAATTAATTTGGGCTCATTTTACTGTTCTTTACTGAAACTAATCATGTAAATCACCATCCTGAACATATTGCACATTCCTGCTGCTTTGAACTGAAAAGATGGTGCTCTGATCTAAGAAGGCATTGCTGAAACTGACCCTGCAAAACACACAAACATTTAATTTTACTCTTTTTCTTTTTCTGGAACTCTTCAGGTTTGCTGTTTATGAACTGAAAAACTGACGCTGAAACTGATCATGTGGATCTCTAGCTACAATGTAGTTGTAGGGTAATTATATTACAATTATACTATGGTTATACTGTAAGGTCTTTTCACCTTAAAAAACTTGCAACAGTTTTTTAGCAATTCCCAAACCCCCAACCTGAGCATCTGGCACATTTTTATGCTCTGATCCCAAAAGGCAGCCTGAAACCGATCCTGCAAAAACGACAACATGTTACTACTCGTTTGCTGAACATTGTCCGCATTTCGGCATGTACTTCATCCCTCCGTCCCAAAGTATAAGAATTAGAGAGGCCTATTCAGATTCGTAGCATTAGGAAATGTCCGATCCGATCCGTTTCAAGGTTTACCATGGCAAATCAATACCACGAACAACTAACAAGCAGTGAAAATTAACTGATGGATGTGGATGTGGATTGTGCAGGGAAGGGCGGCGACGTGCTGGAGGACGACCCGACGGGGAAGCTGAAGGTGTTCGTGTACGAGATGCCACGCAAGTACAACCTGAACCTGCTGGCCAAGGACAGCCGGTGCCTGCAGCACATGTTCGCGGCGGAGATCTTCATGCACCAGTTCCTCCTCTCCAGCCCCGTGCGCACCCTCGACCCGGAGGAGGCCGACTGGTTCTACACACCCGCCTACACCACCTGCGACCTCACCCCGCAGGGCTTCCCGCTCCCCTTCCGCGCCCCGCGCATCATGCGCAGCGCCGTCCGCTACGTCGCCGCCACGTGGCCCTACTGGAACCGCACCGACGGCGCCGACCACTTCTTCCTCGCGCCGCACGACTTCGGCGCCTGCTTCCACTACCAGGAGGAGCGCGCCATCGAGCGCGGCATCCTCCCGGTGCTCCGGCGCGCCACGCTGGTGCAGACGTTCGGCCAGCGCCACCACCCCTGCCTCCAGCCGGGGTCGATCACCGTGCCGCCCTACGCCGATCCCCGCAAGATGGAGGCGCACCGCATCAGCCCCGCGACGCCGCGCTCGATCTTCGTGTATTTTCGGGGGCTTTTCTACGACATGGGGAATGATCCCGAGGGCGGGTACTACGCCCGCGGCGCGAGGGCGTCGGTGTGGGAGAACTTCAAGGACAACCCGCTGTTCGACATCTCGACGGAGCACCCGGCGACGTACTACGAGGACATGCAGCGGGCCATCTTCTGCCTGTGCCCGCTGGGGTGGGCGCCGTGGAGCCCCCGGCTGGTGGAGGCGGTGGTGTTCGGGTGCATCCCGGTGATCATCGCCGACGACATCGTGCTCCCCTTCGCGGACGCCATCCCGTGGGGGGAGATCAGCGTGTTCGTGGCGGAGGAGGACGTGCCGAGGCTGGACACCATCCTGGCGTCCGTCCCGCTCGACGAGGTCATCCGGAAGCAGCGGCTGCTGGCGTCCCCGGCGATGAAGCAGGCCGTGCTGTTCCACCAGCCGGCGAGGGCCGGCGACGCGTTCCACCAGATACTCAACGGGCTCGCGCGCAAGCTGCCGCACCCCAAGGGCGTCTTCCTCGAGCCCGGCGAGAAGGGCATCGACTGGGACCAGGGCCTCGAGAACGACCTCAAGCCATGGTAGCCGCCATGGATGATGAGCTATATACACACAGATTATAGAGACGAGACATGGATTGGATCGCGAGAGATGTACATTGATTGGTTCGTTTCTTCTGATTAAGCCGCTGTTAATTTCTTCTTCTTTCTTTCTTTTTTCTAGTTTTTTTTTCCTTGTTGTTTTTTCTTTCAAGGAGGCGATCCGTGTTCATGTATTGTGCAATTGTGCGTGCTTAATTAATCGTTGCAATGTGCACGATTTCTTCTATAGTGAAATTAGCCTTTTCCCTTTTTGTCTTTCCGGGCTACTGATCATCTGCTACAATGATACGGTGTCTCCGGCATGCAGTTACTATCCATTTTCAAGCTGTGATCACTCGTCTAAAAAACTACAAATTCTTAAAAAAGGAGATAAAACTACACATTCTTTTTATTAAAGAGAAAACACTACAAATTCTTAATAAAATTACTATAGTAGAAGTACATTATAAACACAACCACAAAACTTAGTTTCACTCGTTGTAGATTTAACTATAGCATAGTGCAGTCTCTAACGAAAGAGAAGCCCAAACTCTAGACATCCGGACGAGGCGCCGTTCTTTCATACACCAAAAGAGGGGAGGCTAGAGTTTTTTAAACTGTTTGGGTAAGGTTATTGTTATCCCAACTAGCTGGGTGGTCCGCGCAATTGCGCGGCTAGCACCCAAATAAAATCATATATTTTTTTAGTATGATTTTACTTAAAATTTATTAATAGCTATCTCATTGTCTTAAGACTTTGAAAGACCAAACCTTATCATCCTCGTGTTTCTAATTATATATTTTTTAAAAGTCACACCAGTTGCTACCCCTTATATCATCTTCTTCTTTATTTGCTTGCTCGATCTACCACTATTTTTATTCATTCTTCTTGGAACCTTTAAAAATTGGATTTTGTAGTTTTTAGAGTTTATTGTCATGTTGGGTTTCATTTTTATAATTTCTAGATGTCCCGTCAAACGTTACCATTATACTCCTCTACGGGCCATCCATTGTCTCTACTCTTTATTGTTATTGAAATTTTAAAAATCGAACATAATTATCGTTTGGGTTCATTTTTACTTTCTAGAAGTCCTGCCAAACCGTCAGTAGCTTTGCCATTGTACTCCTCTACGGCTCGCCCGCTGCCTACCTTCTTTATTGTCATTGAGATTTTAAAATCGAACATAATTATCGTTGGAATTCATTCTTTATTGTCATTGAGATTTTAAAATCGAACATAACTTATAGTTTCATTTTTTATAATTTTTAGAAGTCCTATCAAACGATGCCACTATGCCCCTCTACAGCATGTTCGCCGCCTACTTCTTTATTGTCATTGTGATTCTAAAAATCGAACATAACTATCGTTGGAATTCATTTTTTATTTTCTAGAAGTCCCGTCAACCGTCGGTGGCTTTGCAACTATACTCTTATACACCCCGCCCGCTGCTTCTCCTTTTTATTATCATTGAGATTTTAAAAATCAAATACGATTATCAATGCGGTTTGTTTTTTCACTGTCTAAGAAGTCCCGGCAACCGCCTTACTCGTTTGCTTCACGGCCTGCCTGACGTCCCTCCTTTTTAATCGTCAGTAGGATTCTATTTGATGTTTTATTAACAATTTTTATATGTCGTATCAACCGCCACCACTCTACTCCTTTATAGGCCTGTTACTTAATTTATTTTTATTCCAAATTTTAATTAATCTCGTATTAGGTTCTTATATGAACTCTTCTTTTAATGTTCCTTATTTTTAATACCGAATTTCAGCTATTTTTAAATTGTATTTCTACTTGGACTCTCATTTCCTTTTCTAATTTTGGATTTTATTTTATTTTTATTTCCAATTTTGATTAATCTCGTATTGGGTTCTTATATGGAAACTTCTTTCAATATTGTTTCAATATTGCTTGTTTTTAATTCCGAATTTCAGCTATTTTTAAATTGTATTCCTACTTGGACTCTCCCTTCCTTTTCTAATTTTGGATTTTATTTTATTTTTATTTTAAATTTTGATTAATCTCGTATTGGGTTCTTACATGGAAACTTCTTTCAATATTGCTTATTTTTAATTCCGAATTTCATCTATTTATAAATTGTATTTCTACTTGGACTCTCTTTTTTTCCTAATTTTGGATTTTATTTTATTTTTATTTCGAATTTTGATTAATCTCGTATTGGGTTCTTATATGGAAACTTTTTTTAATATTGCTTATTTTTAATTCCGAATTTCAGCTATTTTTAGATTGTATTTCTACTTGGACTCTCCTTTTCTTTTTTTTTCTTTTTCTCTGATTAATGTGGGAATTTCTAGTCTCCACAGCGAACGTGGTGCCTCCTTTCAAAGTTGTTTTAATAATATAATAGATAGATAGATTTTTTCTTGGTAACCGCGTGATTACTATAAAAATCACACGGTTATTGTAAGGTATACTATGGTTTCCAGCCATAAAATCGAAGCAAAGCTATCACAAGGTTGTGTTGGTCTTTGGCTCTCGCAGCCGCCGTCGCCGTAGAGGCTTGGGTGAGTGCAGCCGTGCAGAGGGTGGGGGGCATCTGGCCCTTGGGATGGGTCAAGTTTCACACTGTTTGATAGCTACCCAGCCGTCCGCCCGTCCGATCAGGAAACGAACGGTCGCGATTCAGCGTTGCCCCTCGCCGTATCACAAATTGATGCGTCACGTTTTGCACTGCCAGAACAGAGGTGGTAGCCGCCTCTGTTCTGTTCATATTTTTTTTTTCTTTTTGGATTGTTCTTGTGTTCATAGATGTGCAGCAAATGGCAACCTCTGGTTGGACTTTTCCTCGGCCCAAGGGGCGCCTCTCTGACAAGCGTGATGCACGGCCTTGTGCGTGAATACGAGGAAACCCAAGGACCTGGCTGCATTTCTTGCGGCGCTTTTCTTCCTTTTAGTTTCTGTTACAGATCGAAGATATTTTTGCAGGTATGAACAGATTACAAATGTGATTATGTGATAGATTAGATAATGCTGCCAACAACCCCCATCAGCAAGTCGCAGACCAACCCACCACCGTGATATTTCTCTACAACTTCGTTTTATTTGTTTTCATTCTAAACAGAAGCCCCCCGTTTTTTTTTTTTGCTTGAAAAACTGGAAAATAATGTTACTTTTTTTTAAAGATCCAGGCCTGTATCTAGACAGAGTCTCGATCATCCATGGCAGATTTAGTAGAGCCATTTCTCCATGTATATATCAGATGTCACTGTGTGGAGAAGCTACAATAACTCCACGTCTACGGATGGGTGGCCTATCAACTGAAGTCATTTTCAAGGAGAAAGATGGCGGCTAGTTTACTGCTTTATGCCTTTATATTCGTTTGTTTGTGTTTCACATAACAATATAGCATTTGAAATTTGAAGTCAATTGTATAACCTTATCAATTTTGAATGAAGATTTACAAACAGAATTGAGTAAATTGTATTTTCCTTTTGTGTTAGAGGGTTTTTTTTGGATTTATTGCTTTGTCACGTCTGGATCGTTTAGCACCTTTATGTTGAGCTAATTGGTTGTACCTTCTTTTAAAAATAAAAACCGTATGTTATTCACATTAACATTAAAAAACGGTCCAACATCATGTATGAGCTATGTGAAAATTCAGAGAAGATGCTACCGAGATAGATAAAAGGCCAATTTAGTTTTTCAAAAATACGAAAAGGAGCCAATTTACTTTTCAAAAATACAAAAAGGAAACATTCAAATGATAGAGAAGAACTTAAACACTACTTCTACCAAAGAATCACTCGGATCTTCACGAACACATTCACATCTTCCGCTCAGTTGGCAGCACCGTTTGACACAAAAATATACTCCCTCCGTCTCTAAATATTTAACGCTGTTGACTTTTTTAAACATATTTAGCCATTCATCTTATTCAAAAACTTATGTGAACTATATAAAACTATATATATGCATAAAACTATATTTAACAACGGATCAAATGATAGGAAAATAAGTAATAATTACTTAAATGTTTTGAATAAGACAATCGGTCAAACATATTTAGAAAAATCAACTATTTAAGGACCGATTGAGTACCACCAACAGGAAATGGAAAAAAACACGAATAAATAAAAAACATATAAAATTCGTGAAGAGAATTATGGAGAATACGAAGAAACCAAGGGGCCTGTACGCAAGAGCACAAAAATACAGATCAAGACAAACCATTCTTGATTCCTCTGTCTATTTAACGATTTGGACGAGGAAGCAGCAATAGCAGCTCAAAACCCCGCAACAACCCAACCCCCGTGACCAACCCATCTCCCCACCAACCCCGGCCGCCGCCATGACCGGCGCCGTCTCCAAGCTCGCCGCCCCGAGGCCGGCGGCCGCCGCGCCGCTCCCGCCGGCGTCCGTCCGCTCCGCGTTCCTCGCCTCCGCCCCCTCCCCGCGCCGCTTCTCCGTCTCCATCGCCGCCGGCCGCGCCAGGAGCCCCATCATGTGAGTCACCCGCGAATCCGCGATCGCCCTCCTCCCTTTTTTGCTTCCCTTTTGCCCTAGTTCCATCGTGATTGCTTTGCTATTCGAGTGCTCGATTGCTCGACTCGGCGAGGTTTGGTTGCGGTAGAGCTCCGCTAATCTGTGCTATGGGAGCGAGGAGGATTGGATTGGTTGGATCGCGTGCCTGCTCTGCCGCGTAGATGCGTAGCCAGCCGCCGGATCCGCGGTCAAAACGACGCCGTCTGTGCAGGGGGCATGGACGCGTGTGCGGCTGTCCGACTGATTAGTGGGTCGTCGGGATCGTGCGTTTTCCCGAACCATCTCGCTAGCTCGAGCAGATAGGGATGGCATGCGTCGCCGTGCGGGATCCGTCGCTGGATGATGGCGAAGCGCTCCTACAATGATTATCTGGGTTTTAGCGGGAAGGTTAGGCAGGAGGTTGCGACTTAGCAACGGCTAACTGGGGAAGCAAAAGGGGGCAACCTTTTCAGTTTGGCGTCTGAGGAATTCGGCTTCGTGCGTGCCACCCTACTCTGCAATCAGCATGAAAAATAAAATTACTCGTTTTCCCTTTCGTTTCAGGGGTAACATGGGATTCATATAAGGATCCATAGTGTTCACTTGCTTACTTGCGTGTGCATCTTCGAATTCTGTGGAATTGTGCAGAGTTTTTAGTTGTAACTCACATGTCTCGTTTCTCATACTCATGAATTCGACAATTTTCAGTGCGATGGCTTCTGCCAAGGAAGGAAATGGTGCCCCAACGAAGAGGACAACCCTTCATGATCTCTATGATCTCCAGGGTCAGTCCCCGTGGTACGACAACCTCTGCCGTCCTGTCACCGATTTGCTGCCCCTTATTGGCAGCGGCGTCCGTGGAGTCACCAGCAACCCATCAGTACGCTACACTACTTATTTCTTTTGCTCTCTTGCACCTTGTTCTGAATCTGCAATCCTCATTGCTGACTGTGTCCCTATGGCAATGCAGATTTTCCAGAAAGCCATCTCGACTTCCAATGCATACGATGACCAGTTCAAGCAGCTTATATTAGCTGGAAAGGACGCAGAGAGCGCTTATTGGGAACTTGTCATCAAGGATATCCAAGATGCGTGCAAACTTTTTGAGCCTATCTACGACCAGACCGATGGGGCAGATGGGTATGTTTCTGTGGAGGTCTCCCCTAGGCTGGCAAATGATACCCAGGGAACTGTTGAAGCTGCAAAATGGTTGCACAAAGTGGTCGACAGGCCCAATGTCTACATAAAGATCCCTGCTACCGCAGAATGTGTTCCTTCTATCAAGGAAGTTATTGCTAATGGCATTAGTGTCAACGTCACAGTAAGTCCTGAGTCCTAGTATTTCCATTGTTTTTTTTCCACCTTAGTCATTATCAGCTGTGCTGTGTTTATTTGACTGCTCAAGACATACAACCGCTGAGCTTGCCATAACCCTTGATGCTAAGCTTGTTGATAACAAATTCATTGCTTGTCGCTGCAGCTTATCTTCTCGATTGCAAGATACGAGGCTGTGATTGATGCTTACATTGATGGACTTGAGGCCTCTGGTTTGAGTGACCTATCCCGAGTGACCAGTGTAGCGTCCTTCTTTGTCAGCCGAGTTGACACACTTATTGACAAAATGCTCGAGAAGATCGGAACACCTGAGGCACTTGCCCTCAGAGGAAAGGTACGCACAATCAAAATTACATGCCTCCTAAGTCCTAGCATTAGGAATTTCCAAACTAGCAGTTCTAATCTGCATTTTGGTCACTCTGTATTACAGGCTGCTGTAGCACAGGCAAAGCTAGCCAACCAGCTTTACCAGAAGAAATTCTCTGGCCCGAGGTGGGATGCTTTGGTCAAGAAAGGTGCCAAGAAGCAGAGGTTGTTGTGGGCATCTACCAGTGTGAAGAACCCTGCATACCCAGACACTCTTTACGTGGATCCTCTCATCGGACCTGACACCGTGAGTTTCCACAGCAAATTTACTTCATCTTATCATCTAGATTGTTGGAATAGCTGAATAGAGCTCTACATTCTCATCATACACATGGGCATAATTTCGAAGCAAATGCTAACTGTGCGCTTTCAGGTTTCTACCATGCCCGACCAAGCTCTGCTGGCATTCATCGACCACGGCACAGTTTCGAGGACAATCGACGCAAACGTTTCGGATGCTGAAGGTGTATACAGTGCCCTGGAGAAGCTGGGTATAGATTGGGATGAGGTTGGCAAGCAGCTAGAGCTGGAAGGTGTGGACTCCTTCAAGAAGGCCTTCGACAGCCTGCTTGTGAGCTTGGAGGAGAAGGGCAATTCCCTCAAGAAGACCGTGAGCCTGTAGGTGCAAAGATAGCTGAAATGTTTTGAACGCTGGCAATGGCAAGTGAACGATTACTAAATAAATGCTCTACCTTGCTGGCTCTCTCCCTCTCTCAAACTCTCATGTGATGTGCTGCTCTCGAATTTCTGGGTCAGCTTTTGTATTCTAGGCGCTCCTGGCTGCTATTTGTGTAACTGAGGCATATGGCTTGCGAACTGCTATGCATTTTCTGATAAATTGTTGGGCAAGTTGATTTCATGTGTACATCTAGACTGTAATTTTTTTTCTGGTCAACATTGCGAGACTGAATTAATGATGCATCTCGGAGAGGTTAAAATGACATGTAAAATACTGTAATAAAGCATATATAGCTAGTTACGTTTCATTTAACACTGACCCCACATACTCAGAGGTCCATGCTCGACCAAGCTAGCCATTTGTTTTAGGAAGAAAACGAATCTCCCCTGTATTATTTGGAGGATGGTCATATGCTATGAGCTATGCTATTCAGCTGCAGTTCGCTGAAATGGCTACAGGCCATACCCACGAGCTATCGGAGCAAAAACTTTGTTAACGGAATATCTACTTCACTTTTGAAAATGCATTCAAAAATATATTCATATATCAAATTCTAGCGCATTTTCTTTTTTGTAGGCCATGATTTCAGTACACATAAGAATTTGATCTCAAAAAAGAGATCTATGTGGACAACTAGTATTATTTACAGACTCTCCAGCATATCACACTGTAGATCTTTTGCCTTCCAATGATACAACCAGCGAGAAATCTCTCATGGGGTTTCACAAAACTCCATTTCCTGAAATGGCATAACATTGAAGGGAAATTTGTCAAGCGTAGAAAAAACAACATTTCCTAGGAACTGGTAACCGGTGCGCAGATGAAAAGGTATTCTTAAACTAAGAATACTGGAAGTTTGTAATATCATACCTTCCCACAAATCGGACAAGTATCACTTCTTTCCATCCATTCGTAGATACAACTAAGATGATAATGATGGGAGCATTTAGCTATAATCTTCGGATTGTCTGGAGTGTATTCTGCATGATGAATGCAATGCAAATGGAGCAGTATGAGAAATTTTCATACACCAAAGGCATTTGCTCTGTGTATGTAGACTAAATTACATAGCACTCTAACCTTCTAGACAAGTAGGGCAGACATCTTCATCTTCTGAAGTGACAACTGCAAAACTGCTGTTATACGATTTTGCGGATAAACTCTTGGTGGATTCAGAGCGATGGACTTTATATTCACCCTCAGGTTCAGTGCTGCTCCATTTCTTCTGAGCAGCTAAATGTTCAATGCCAGAGCTGCTGCCATTTCGCCTAAGAGCCAGTGACTCTTCTTGCGTTAGATTTATAGACTTTTCACGCCTAGATACCAAACCCTCTCTTTGAACACGGGCATATCTAGGATCAGTATCATACGGTGGAGGTCTGGACACAAGGTGATAAGTTTCGGATAATGAATTGTCAGTTATATTGGTACTTGGATTAGTGGATGCCAATGGAGCAGCTCCTTGAGCTGGGTTGCTAGGTCTAGATTCGAGCCTCTGGAATGTGGCAGTATACTGCATAGATAAAAGAAAATGGAAGTAATATTGTTAGAACAAAATATCCAGTGATCAAAATGAATATATCACAATCTGATTGTTCGATGGAAAATAGCAATTAGCCACACTATGTTTCATATTGCATCTATGATTTCTCTCTACTACAATTTTGAATATGCCCAAAGAATGTCCATAGACCATAAATCACAAGTCAATCTAACATATATATGCGATCAAATGCAATCAAAACTTATGCAAGGTAGAGAAAAAGCTCAAAAGCTTATGGTCTCTCAAAAGAATTTTTTTGCTTCTTTAGATCACTGCCGATGCAACTATTTTCAACCAGAAGATATTGGCGGTGACATCTTATACTAAAAACTCCTAACCATAAGCTAGCAAGGTGGCACTTTCCCTAACACGTCATGTAACCAAAAGTGATGAATCTACTAGGTGTGGCACTTCAATCAACTGGTTGGGAAGATAATGCAAAATGCTGGAAACAACATAGGATAACTTTACCCCGCCAAAAAAGTTGTGGAAAAAATTCCTTAGGCATACACCTTGCCTATAGATAGGGTTATTTGGATGAGCGTACTCCTCGAAATCGTCAGTGCAGAGGCAACAGCAAAATCCTCCCATGGTTCACTGCAAATAGCAGAGATCAGCATCAGCATGATCCAACATGCTAAAAGGTAACAAAGAGAGACATATACATTAGTATAAAACCATGTGTCGCATTGTTTCCATGGGCAAAAGGGTGTTCCATAATTCTGAAACAGCAAAACTGCATAATACGCTCCGCTACACTAATGTATTATGAGAAGGACTAATGAAAACAGGAGTAGAAAATCATAACATGTGCTTGCAGAGCAGTCCTCTACTTGCCATTTGCACGTCTGCAGTTGCCAAGAAAGATAACTAGTAGCATGTGTTCAGTTGTTCATCGATGTATCATACTACCATTGGATGTTTGTTCATGAATGAAAGAAAAATATATAGGGGTGCCAATTGATGCGCGCATAAGCCTATTCCTCGGTTGATTTCAGCTGCTAAGGTTAGAATCTAAACCATCGTTGGTAGATCATGAGTGTGAACGGCCGACATAGGAAAAAAACATTGCATAATACTCTTGTTAGTTGAAGTGATTAACTCTGGATTTGGAATTTTTCATCCTGTAATAGGGTCGTGCGCAATTCCTATCTATCTCTACCTGAAGGTCAATTCTAGGATGGGCATGAGTCGCGCTACTTCCCTCCTTCCTCCTCATCCTCCCACATTTCCCACCCGCACCATTCCGATTTCCAGATGAGCATTTCAGCAGCATCAGCACACACACGGGCAAGTAAGCAAAACACCATGGGACGAGGAGCACGAGACCATGGAGAGACTAGCCGATCCACATCTCGCGCTCTCTCGCGGCACAGGCACACAGGCCAGCAGGCAAAAGCCGGACGGAGAACCGCAGCTACAGCCTCAAATCGCATTCCGCAGCAGCACCAACAACATCCGCGAGCGATCCTTTGGTCGATCAGGTCAGGAACCCGCAGCGGGAAGGGTGGGGTGGGTTCGTGGAGCTCCACTCACCTGGCTCTCATCCGCCGGCCTGGGCGACGGCGAGCTCGACGTTGCTGGTGGCCACCGCGGCGGCGGCGGCGGCGCCGCGCGGCGAGGGGGAGGGAGCGGCGGAATCTGGGGGAGGAGGAGTGAGTTGGGCTGGTGCTGGTGCGTGTGTGGGTGTGGACTTGTCGCGTCGCGTCGGCCTCTCCCTCCCGGGCTCGGTGGCGTCGTGGGGTGGGGTGTCACTCGCTGTGCGCTGCGGCTTGCAGGGGTGGGACACTGGGATGGTAGTATTTGTTTTTGTTTTGTTTTTTTGAATCTCTGGAAACTTCGCCCCACGCCGACACTCTCCTGTAGCCCACATTTGACCTGCGAGGTCGAAAATCATGTGCTGCTACCACTAGTACTCCCACGATGCTCATCGGTTGTTCATATCTTTTTAATAAGTTAAAATAGTTTAATAGAAAATAAAAATTAATTTATATGTAAAATTTTTATATATTTTTTCGTAATGACTTGAAAGTCAATACTAAAAAGAAATTAAGTTGAAAATATTTTGAAATCAACTCAAAAATTTAAAGTTTGCCTTTTTTTTTCCTTTGGCTTATTAGACCCATCTAGGAGCTCTAGGGCGAGCGCGGCGGCGGAGGAGGCGAGGCGGCGGCGGAGAAGCGGAGCGCGGAGGCGGAGGCGCGGATGATGAGGAGGCGAAGGTGCGGAGCTGCGTGGCGACGGAGGAGCGGAGGCAGCGGAGGAGCGTGGCGGCAGAGTCAGTTGTGGGTGGCGGAGGGCCCCCAAGGACAGCGGTGGCCGACAACGGAGACGGAGGCCGACTGGGCGTGCGGGAACGCGCGGCGGGCGGCGGGCTCCTCCTCCTTGTCGTGGGCTCACGGGGACGCACGGATCGGGTCGACAGCGGAGTCAGAGCTCTGCGCGGCCGCCGTCGTCCTCGGGCCCCCTCCGCCACCCACAACTGGCTCCGCCCCCCATGCTCCGTCGCCACGCTCCTCCGCCGCCTCCGCTCCTCCGCCGCCACGCAGCTCCGCGCCTTCGCCTCCGCACGCCGTCCGCGCCTCCGCCTCCACGCCGTCCGCACCGACGTCCGCGCCTCCGCCTCCACGCCGTCCGCGCCGACATCCGCGCCGCCGCGCTCGCCTCACCTCGCCGACCGGGCCCAAGGGCGAGAGGAAGAGCACGCCGCCGCCGCCTCGCCTCCTCCGCCACCGCGCTCGCCTCACCTCCGCGCCGCCGCCGCCGCGAGCCGCTATCGCCGACCGCCCGTCCCCGCGCTCGTCCTCGCCGTGCGCGCCACGCGAGAGAGAAAAGAGTGAGAGAGAGAGAGAGTAGAGAGAGGGAGAGAGTAAGAAGTGTATGACATGCGGGTCCCACAAATTTTTAATTAAGAAATGCTGACCGGACTACCACGTGTACGCCACGTAGACCAAAACCACCGTGGATTGGGTCGAGGGGGTAATTCGTCCGGTTTGCATAGTTGGGGGGTGAAGAATGTCCCATTTTGTGGTTCAGGGGGTAATTTAGACGACCGCGATAGTTCGGGGGTGTAATTCGTACTTTTTCCTATACTAAAAGTCCATTAAACTTCCTCAAAACGCTCTCAAGTCACCACATGGCGCTCTAATAAATTAGAAAAAATCATAGAAATTTTGAGAAAAAAGCAAAACATCTAGCCCTAAATTTTCACTTAAATTTACGGATCCATAATTTCAGACCATCATATCAGATCTATTGAAAAAACTGAATATACAAACGTAACAGGAGATCAGATCGGATCTACGTACTGATCTATTTCAGACTAGCAGAAAAGTACGTACGTAGTCCTTGTAAAAAAAAAGACCGAATATACAAACAAACATAATGTACTACCGGAAAAAATAAAGCCAAAAAACATAGAAGATATAGATTACATATATCTTTAAAAATATATACATCCGCTTCCCCACCATCCCTCTTTTTCTTTCGGTAAGGTGAGATAATAATTATTATTATTAGTGATAATAAACTTCAAATAATTATAACTTTTACAAAGATTATATATTATTATAATTTTCACCGCCGCGGACGACCTTGCCGCCGCGGGTGTCCATGCCTCTGACCTTGCCGTCAAGGGAATCCACGCCTCCGACCTCGCCGCTAGGGGAGTCCATGCCTTCGACCTCTATTGCGACTTGCTCCGGCGGCCTATTGCTGCGGCCAGTGGTGTAGGTGGAGGTTTCTTGGAGTAGGGAGGAGGCTGAGAAGTGGTGGAGAGTGATGGAAAAAAAAGAGGAGAGGATGAAGGAAGAAGATGAATCTGACGGGTGGGTCCCACGTGCAAATGGGAAGAGGATGGAAAACTTGACGGCGATTACATGGTCCCAATTTTGAAAATTTTGAGTGGCACGGCTATAAATAGACGAATTGTAATGTCATTTATTTGAATAGACATATTTGCGATGACATATATTAAATTAGCCCTTAAATTAATAATGAAAGATATTTCTTTTCTTAAATCGGTGGACCATCATATACTATTATTTTCAAATAATGCATTGTTTTAAAAGAAAAGTTTACAATATTTTATATTTTGTACCCATTAAATAAACAATTTACGATCTATATTGACTGATTTGTACTGATTCAGTGAACCCACCATTTTAGAATATTTTTAATGAAAATATTTTACCATCGATTTTCATTTAAATAGACACCGCCAGATCTATCTTTTTTTTTTTAAAAAAAAATAAATAAAGCCTCTGAAGACCTCTCTCGGTCCGTCCGCACAACACAAGCACGCGCCATTGTCTTCTACATGCATGGCGAAGTGTGGTACCTGAGGTAGCTAAGGTGGTCTACCAAGGTGATCACGACTGCCACAGCAACCGCTTTGCTAAGGTAAAGACATACCAAATCATCATTGAATATGATCGGGTTTGTTAATAACATAAAAACAATTTGAAGGAGTCAATAAAGTATACTAACATGCAATGAGTAGATAGAGAATATAAACAAATAGCTTACAAACATATATGAGTGATTGCATGATGTATCATATCGTGCAAAGAGTTTTAATAGTGACAAAGACATAAAGGAAAAAGGTGAATATGTGTTAATTTCAATTGCAAAAAAACAAATTAGGCGAACTTATTTTTTTAATTAAGTAGTCATTACCCTTTTTACTAAGTCTCATTAGTACTGATGATGTAAATCATATTTAACTTATTGATTATAATCAAATTACATGTAAAAATATAATTTACTGCAAAACACTTCAAAATTTATAAATGCATTATACATACTAATTACATTTGTATAATTCAGGTCCTATTTAAAACAAATAAGTTCCTTCAAACCCCGAAGAAAAATATAAATTGTTAAACTTCTACAGAGGAAAAAAGTATCCAACCTTTGTGAGGCAATTCAATCACAAGAACTTTAAGTTCCTTATTCTAAAAAAATTCACTTATCGCCATATTGTGTAGTATGTATTGGTATGCATGATAATTAACTAGATAGTTTACTATTCACTCAATGCAAAAGTCGATTGACAAGTTACGTGACCTTAATCCATCTTCGATTCAAAAGTTTATAAATAGTTTTTAGATATGTTTGACCTTTAATTTTCAGTTAGTTTAGGAGTCTTAATTTCTGAACAAACTATATATAATCTTATATTTCATGCGTGGGCCACCTTCCTAGTTTTATATAAATGAGCGTATAATTACCTCAATAAATGCACATATGCATATTTTTCTATATAAGTATTTCTAAAATCTTGATCAGCATATTTTAAAATCTATGAAATCATCACATGTAAATTGTTGTAATGGTACGATGCTTATCAAGGAAAGAATAACTATGTTTGGTTTGTCATCAAAGTCAACATTACAATGCAAAACTTAATGGTTTTTTATTGGGATAAAAAAACGTGAAATTTATAGTGACGTTGGTGGAGGCTACAATTATTTTACAGTCATCTTAACAGATACGTCGACGACATAGACATTGCTCTGTGTCGGCGTGTGATGGATTCGGTAAGACGTCATAATTTAATTTATTGCTTTTAGCGTGGTATGATAAACTAATTAACCATAAACCATAGCTAATGGCGTCTTAGCAGCAAATGCTCCTTTTTAGGTAAACAAGGCCTCAGTTTGTTGCCCAGTAGCAGAGCAGAATGGGCCGCAAAGAATTGGTTGGCCCATGAATTTGTCTGTATCTATACAAGGCCCATAAGAGATCTGTAATTAGACCTATCTAAACTCTGAAGCACATGGATTTGGTGTACCTTTCACTTAATGAAAACTAAACCGCTTTCCAGAGAAAAATATTCACATTGACATGGTCACATGGAAGATGAGTTCAGAGATAATAAAACCATTATACAGTATACACACTGTGTGTAGGTGTAAATTATTACTGTGCTAACTACATCTTTTTCACAGAGCATCAGCAGTAATAGGAGACTACTACTGGTTGTTGCCTCCTCAATGGTTCATCAGTTCCCTGATGGATCTCCCCAGCTAGGGCCTGTACAATCTGCCATGTGATGGAAAATGAGTTACAGAATAGTAAAACAATTAAGTGCGTGTGACAGCGAAACGTGGATAATTATTATTTACTTCATTCGTCCTAAAATATAACAACTTTTAGTCTTTAAAATTTATATCAAAATATAACAGCTTCCCTACCAACATTCTTTTTCCAACTAATCATAACCCAGCATCATTCAATTTCTCCACCCACCTCTACTTATCATCTAATCCCAATCTTCCTCCTGTTTAATTCTACTTATTT
This sequence comes from Oryza glaberrima, assembly GCF_000147395.1. Classification (NCBI taxonomy): domain Eukaryota; kingdom Viridiplantae; phylum Streptophyta; class Magnoliopsida; order Poales; family Poaceae; genus Oryza; species Oryza glaberrima. Next base: position 37,263,340 of record NC_068326.1, on the reverse strand, counting down.
TCTTAATAACCGTGTCCAAATCTAAAAATATTTATATTAAGCAAGCAACGAATTGTATATATACACGACCTTCAAAACTTTGAAATGTCAGCTTAGTACTATCTACATATATGTATACTGACGAGTCGACTTCATATCTAGGTCAATTCAAACGTGTTTCACGCTTAGCTATAAGCATACTCCTGTTATACTAAATCATTGCATAATTTTTCTCTTAAGAATAGCACGCCATGGACCAGTGTGCTTGTGGTTGCCGGGGACAGAAGCAACCAAGCTGCATGTGCTCCAATAGTAATTAACAATTGCAAGTATTTTGTTGGAGAGATTCTTTAGAAGACAGTGTGTTTAATTTCATATATCTGAAAGAAGCACAGTTTGTTTTTGTTGCAAACGATTGGTTTTAGTTAACCTAATTTTGACTAATCTAGCTCACTCCATCAACAATTAGAGCACTATAGCTAGTGTGTTAATCCATACATCTAAGAATTAAACGAGATGGAATCAATTTGCAGCTGAGTTTGTCGTATCAATTACCTCTCCTTGCGCTTCTGGAAGAAGCGCACCAACGATCTCTTGTTCGCAATGGGCAACTCTGCACAAACAGGCGAAGAAATTAGGATCATTATCGCTTAATTAATCCACCTTTTTAATTAAATCTGAAGACATGCATGGATATAAACTTAAGCAGACGATCGATCGACCTAGCTAGCTTCTAGCTACCTACTTACCTCGCTTTAGCTTCTCCAGCAGCTGGTCGCCGCTGCTGCTTGCCGATATCGCCGCCGCCGCCGTCAACTGCCGCCGGCCGCCGCCGCCGCCGTCCTCCTCCTCCTCGCCGGCTGCCATGTTCATGATATCCTCTGCCTATATATGCTTCCGAGTTCATATGCCATAGCTAAGCTATAGGTAGGCTAGAGCTAGGTATATAGGGTAGATTAGATGAACTGACCAGACCTTGTCTTGCGTGAGATGGAACGTGGCGACGCTGCCGTTGTAGAAGATGGTCAGGGGCTTCACCTCCGCCGTCGTCGTCGGCGGCGGCGACGGTACGGCGGCGGCGTCGGCTACCGCCGGCTGATCAGGCTGAGCCGCCGCCGCCGGGCTGCCGTCTTTGGACATGGCAGAGTGTTAGTACACGATGCACAACGCCACAAGCTATATATCTACGACAGAGTACAGAGACTACTGTTAGCTGTAGCTAGAGTACTGCAGGTAGAGGAAGGAGATCCATGAGATAGACCGATGCTTAATTGGCCACTTACAATCCATAACACAGCTGGGTTGGGTTGTTAATATAGCAGTTAATACTCCCGGTTCTAAAATATAACAACTTCTAATAAATTATATATCTGGATAAGTATATGTCTACACATACATAGGAGGTGTTTAGATCCATGGTTGTAAAATTTTAGCGTGTCACATCGGATATACGGACATACATTTGAAGTATTAAATGTAGTATAATAATAAAACAAATTACATAATCAGCATGTAAACTGCGAGACAAATTTATTAAGCCTAATTAATCCATCATTAGCAAATGTTTAATGTAGCACCATATTATCAAATCATGGAGCAATTAGGCTTAAAAGATTCGTCTAGCAAATTAGTCGAAATCTGTGCAATTAGTTATTTTTTAGCCTATATTTAATATTTTATACATGTGTTCAAACGTTCGATGTGATTAGATGAAAAATTTTGAAGTGGGATCTAAACAGGGCCATAGCTAGTCAAATATTGTTATATTGAGATGGATAAAGTTGTTAGTACTAGCACTATATTAGTATGAAATAATATTATTATTATTAGGAGAAAATTTTTACAAATGTGTTAATCGGAGAAAAAGACATAAACATGCATGTCTACACTAGTTGGGATATATAGGTCCAGATTATAACGACAGAGATAAAATCAATATTCATAGGTGTATAGGAAATATAACTATATTTATTTGTAGAGATAGAAGGCATAACTCCATCTCAAATGCAATTTACTTTTTAACAGAAGACTTTAATCTATCTCATTGTACAATTGTGCGGGAGTTTATTTAATTTATTAAAACAAGGAGAAGTGCCTATAGGTGGAAGACTTTTTGTTAATTAATATTTCATTCAGTTAAGTAACATATCCCTTCTGCTTATGATTTATTAACAACTAATCATGTGCAACAGTGCAAGCGAGAGTCTTGGAGTTGATTATATAAATAAATCGAACGAGCACGAGGAAAACAAGCTTCCCGTAATCAACTATCAAAGAGAGATGGAGACTCACGTCCAGAGTGGGCCGGCCCGGGACTTGGGCCCAATAAAGCCCAAGTACAAAAGAAAGCCGCAAAAAACGACTATACGAAAATGAGGGCTGTGGAAAGTGGAAACAGATTTTCTCAGCTAATCGCAACAATCATGTCTGAGACTTGATCCGTTTGAAAGCGAATTGTTGTTGAAGTTAAATTAAATATATTAACAAATAGCTTAAAACAAGCGATCTTAGATAATACATTTGAAAAAAATATATACTTTTGAGAAAATATACATTTTAACGTATAGAGTAAATAATTATTTCTATAATCCCATGAATAGTTCGGTAAGAACTAGCTTGGCACATTAACCACACAAGAAAAAAGATGGCTAACCTCACGGAAATATAGGGAATCTCATCTTTTTTCCCCCTATTGAAATCCCTTTTATCGGGTGGAGGAAGAGAAAAGGAAGGAATATTGGAATCACACCGGCCAAAGATAAAAAAACAATTGTTACTGCTACTCATATTAGTACCGTGATTAGTCAGAGTTACTCCCTCCGTTATAGGTTTTCAGACATAAGTTAAACTATTCTAATTTTAACTAATTTTATAGAGAAAATAGTAATATTTTTAATCTCAGACAAATATGTTATAAAAATTTAATGAAACTATGCTTAACGTCTTATAACCTGATGATGAAATTGGAGGGAGTAGATTATTAGCAATAGTATAATATCATGATTATGATTATATTAATAGTATAATTAAGTGGCAGCTTAGTATAGCGCCCTCCGCGGCGTTGTTAGTTCCACTAGTTCCTTCCCCCTTTTCCCGTCGCGTTCGATTCGATTCGCATCGGCGTTGCTTCCAACGAGAGGGAGGGAGGGAGGAGAGGCGAATCGCGGCGAGCGGCGGCGGCGGCGGCGATGGTGGACGTGTCGAGGGTGCAGAAGGAGCTGACGGAGTGCAACCGGGACAGGGAGGTCTCCGGGGTGTCCATCGCGCTCCACGACGGCTCCACCATCTCCCACCTCACCGGCACCATCGCCGGGCCCCAAGGCACGCCCTACGAGGGCGGCACCTTCGTCATCGACATCCGCCTCCCAGGTACTCAATCCCCACCCCTCTTCCTCGCCGCCGGCGGCGGATTCCTTCCGTTCGTGTTTGGGCGGCGGCGCGATCGGCTTTTGCCCCCGTCGCATCTCCGGAGTAGATTGATGATGCGTAGAGGGATTTAGTGTGGGGGAGGTAGGTTAGGGCAAGTTAGGGTGGGATTTGGTTCCGGATTAGGATTTCAGGATTTGGTTCAATGCGTGTTCGTCATAGTGATTATATTTGTGTGCCATGGAGAAGTTTGCATTTGAGCATGCGGATTTTTGTTGAGATTTCCAGCCTGTTAAATATATAGCTCAAGGTGTATTATTTCATTTCCGTCGTTTATAATTTCAAAACTGAGATACTGCAAGAGCATTTGCTTATAGGGTCTCAATTGTGTTTCAACTTCCTACCGTGACGATGAGAACGGAGTTTCCATGTCGAATCTTTGTTTACTTGGAATTCCGTGGCCTTGTTCGCATCACCATATGGTTTTAAACTGAAAGCCAAGCAAGAGTTGCGATGCATTGGAAAGATTGTTGGTGTCATCTATTGATTGTGCTCTGATTGGCAGGTGGTTACCCCTTTGAGCCTCCTAAGATGCAGTTTATCACCAAAGTATGGTATGCAAGCTTTCCTTCTCCCTTTTGTTTTTTGCTTGTTGCTTGTGCTCCTTGCTTATATGAATCCTTCCTTCGCCCTTTTGTTTACTGCTTGTGTTCCTTGCTTGTATGAAGCCATCACTCCCGGAGCTAACAGTTGCCAACAATTTTTATTGGTTCACATTAGTTGATCTGTTGTTGTTTGGTCAATAAGCGATAACAGCAATGGTACATTGTGACACAGTATCTGGAAATATATGCCGTTCCAGTTTGATAAATTCTAAGTGCTGCAATGAGTTCACTCTTCATGTGCTGCTTATCTGCCCATGTCCAGAAACAATTTTGTGACTTATCAGTTGCGAGTTTGGGATTACTTGAACTTTACTGGCGCTTCTTTACTGATAACTACAAGTCTTGATTTCTACTCCAATCTATGTTGAAGGCACCCTAACATTAGCAGCCAAAACGGAGCAATCTGCTTGGACATACTGAAGGACCAATGGAGCCCAGCCCTTACATTGAAGACGGCACTGCTTTCCCTCCAAGCTCTGCTTTCTGCCCCTGCACCTGATGATCCTCAGGATGCTGTCGTTGCACAACAGGTCTGGACTACTTGACTATTTAGCTTCATATTTTTTAGCATACCACCTTGTTTTGAACTATTATGCATTAAGAGTAAATTTACGTTGCCTCTTCTTGGAACATTCTATATCCCCACGAGGCAAGCTCAGTTTTGTGTATATATGCATGACTACCTCATATTGCACCTGGTAAGGTAGCAGCAAAGAGTGTTACAACATATTAAATATGAGTTATCCAAGTGATATGATAGCATCAATTACATGAGATCTGTGTTTGTACCTGTCACATAATTGGTAAACTTTGTACATCTTCTGAGCTCTGGGTTACTGCATTTATGTACCTATTCCAGTATCTATGTTCAGTTGGTACCTGGTAAAGTGATACACAATTGTTTTCACTTTTCACCTCTATAGCTGGCATTTTTTTTATAGATACACGTTTTGTATTGGACACATTGTGTGTGCCGTGTAGAGTTGATGCTAGATGAGTAGATGACAAGCAAGGTGCAAAGGTTGTTCTGATCACATGAGCTCATCAAGCTTTTCTGCACTTTGTTCTAAATATGCTCTGTGTCCTGTGTGTTACTAATGATGGTGTGCAAAAAGATATGTATAAAATGTTGCATTATGCGACCTGATTGTTTATTAGTCCGGCTAGCCTGGACTGGACTGGAGTATAGGGAAGTCCAATAAAACAGTTCTATCTGGTGTCCTGTTTGTGAGTAAAACTTGCCAATATTCAAGCATAGCAACATGACTCAGCTAGATGCTTTAATTGTCATTGTGCCTTACTATTAGAGAGTCACTTGGCTATTCAGTCTAGGCAGGTCCAGAGTCTGGACTGTACCTTATGTCCTTATCTAGGTTACATAATGAGTTCAAGTGAGTCAATCCTTGACTAAAGCAATGACTAAAGCAATGTAGAGTGTAAGTATAGATGGGACAAATTCACTAGAATTTTCATTTATGATTGGAGCAACACCAGAAATCCCCAAGTTCAGGACATGCTCGGAACTTACAGGTTTAAGGAATCAGTGTCAAGCTTGTCTTCTGATCATTATGTCTCTTTTCATCCATTTTTGCAGTACTTGCGTGACTATTCCACATTTTCTGCTACTGCTCGCTACTGGACGGAGGCCTTTGCAAAGAGTTCCTCCACCGGCATGGAAGAAAAGGTATTGTTATTGACGAGTACTCATATTTATTGTTCCAGTGGGTATACAGAAGTTGTAGATACCGTAGTAAAATACTCCATTCTGCAATCACAGGTGCAGAAGCTGGTTGAGATGGGCTTCCCTGAAGACATGGTGAGAAGTGTTCTGAAGAGTGTCAATGGCGACGAGAACATGGCTCTTGAGAAGCTCTGCTCTGGCTGAGGCCCTATAAGCCGATATGAACTGTAAATTGAATCCCCATTCGTTATAAGACAACAGTGCTTGCTAATGCTCCTGTTCTGCCATTTAAGTGTGGCTTTATGCCACTCTTCTATATAGGGGATTGGACCATGGGACGTTGGGACTGAACTGAACCTATCCTAACTTGACAGAGTTCGGTCATTTTTTTTTATGGTTTCTTCCTATCATCCGTGGGCCTGAAGTAACGGGATTGTGTCAGGTTTGCCCCATGAAATCGCCGTTTCTGCCTGAGGCGAAGCGTCAGTTTTATAACCCCCCCCCCCCCCCCCCAAAAAAAAAAAACTGAACGTGACGGGTCATGTCTGAATATTTGGCACTCGTCTTGTGGTTTTCGTGTGTTGGGAAAATTAAGATGGTCCAGTGATTCTGCTCAAGTATCTTGCTCAGGAGGCGACCTGTACGCGTTTGCTTAGTTTGCAAAGATAATATATATATCCAGGTGTGTCGCCCATGATGATAGGATTCTTGTTGCTTAGCTGAAGGGAAATGTCTTGAATAAGATTACAACGGCTTGACGATTACTCCTGCTGGAGCATCAAACTTGATGTATGGCGCATAAAACGGCTGGCTTCCGATGATTTTTCAGCTGCAAGAAGACCATCAGGTATGGGCTCAATTGTTGATTCATGATGGTGAAGTGATGTGTTGTTTTTGTCTGAATAAACCAGTGACGCTTGCTCCTCGTTAACTAGGATCACATGACAATGATTGAGCCAACATTATCACCAATTAGGTACTCCGCCTTGCTTTATTTGTTTGTAATCATGGTCATTATCTTAATCAGCGTATTTTCCAAATGGAGTGCGACTGAACTGTCAAAAGGGCTCTCCCTCTCTTATGCCCCGTATATTCAAATGAAACCAAAACAATAATAAAAAAAATGGAATTAGCGGCGAAATTCGCATCAGAAAAGCACCGATGATATCACAATTAATTTCTTGAAGAAACAGATGGCCCATGGATGTCAGAATTGACGCAACTGAAACAAGAGAATCGTCAGGAACAATAAGTACATGATGCTTGGTCATCTCCTCCGGTCAAAAACCTGTGAAGCGTAAACCCCCAAAGACCGGTCAGATCAAAGATGGTCAAGCTTGTAGTACACCTCAAGAACCGTTCTAATGCAAAGCTGACACCTAATTTGCAGCATCTGCAACTGTTGCTCTCATCCTCTCTCAGAGAGACAACGAAATGGAGGAAAATTTAGCACAGGAAATAGTTAGGTTCACACACACAACAACAGCAACAGCAACAAGAATCTCTAGATGATCACTTGGTTTGGTCAGTGCGAAATGCCAAGTGGCAACTAGCAGATGCTTAGGCATTGAGAGGCAAGGAAAAAAAGGTCGATGCACTAACTAACCAGCACCAATTTTCAGCCCCTTTGATGAGAGTTTTCAGATGGAGTTGCACCAATTTTGGGGTGCGTGTTCAACTTAAGCAGCGTGGTAGACCCTCCAACCCAATAACATCAGACACGTCTTCTTCAAACCTTCCAAGACCGCTTGCTTGACTCCCCCAACCTAACCCCACAAATGCAAGGAATTTACTACTTTCCGATTTTCCGATTTAAAATGCTCTCTCCAATTCCATATTTTCTATAATCTCATTTACCAAAAAGTAGTTGATTTGGGTGTCTATTTCTTGTTCCACCCATAGTAAATAGTTTTAAACTCGATGTTTCTCTCATGTTGTAAACCACGACAACATTAACTACTCCCTCCGTTTCACAATGTAAGTCATTCTAGCATTTCCCACATTCATATTGATGTTAGTGAATCTAGACATATATATCTATCTAGATTTATTAACATCAATATGAATGTGGGAAATGCTAAAATGACTTATATTGTGAAACGGAGGAAGTACAAGGGATAAACTCATCTAATAACTTATTAAAGGAATAGAAAAATGAGCCTTCACGTTCGCTCTCACGGCCTAGAAAATCTCATATTAATCGGAGAAAAAGGAAAACATAGTCCATATAGAAATACAACTTAGAAATAGTTGATGACTATTTTGTATTTCTATATTGTATTTCTTATATGGACTCTATTTTTCTTTTTCTCCGATTAATATGAGATTTTCTAGGCCGTGAGAGCGAACGTGGAGTCTCCTTTTCTATTCCTTTAATAAGTTAATAGATTGGTGTTCTTTTCCTTACGAAACCGTGGGAGTATAATATATGTCCAACTGACCGAAGAGACCATGCATACATGAAGTGAAGGTGACACCAATCTATGCATTATCCCATCACAAAATTGGCTGGAATGCATCAGGATTTCAACCAGGAATTGGTGTCTTGTTGAGACTTTCTTGGTGGTGGTGGTGTCACTTGCATCACCAATAACAATATTGATTCACAACATGTAGGAGTATTTAGTAGTAGGGGGTTGTCTTTGTAGGAATCAACCATTCCAATGGTGGTTAGGCCACAACCTCTGTAGTCAAAGCCCTACCTGTATTTTCCATCACAGGGGTGGTTGGCCTGGCTATGAGCCCATCACCCACATCTGGTGAACAGTCTACATATACTTGTACCCTGATGAGATCACCAGTGTGTACTACTGTGCTCTAATCGCAAGTGGATTAAGCTAGAATAATGTCATGCAGATGGAGTAATCACCTGATTAATTAGCCTCTCATCATCTGCTAGTTGAGTTGAAGCTCACTCCAGCGCTGAGGTCTCCTCTCACTTTTGCTTTGGACCTCTTTTCCCAGCTGATAGAGACCAGACATGCTGCAAAATTATGGACATTAACACCTTGCTGTACTTAAGGGTTTAATTGTCCTCAAGCTAACCCTAACTGCAATTTGCGGCTTAACAAACTCTCAGGAGTACGAGAGTAAAAATAATAATATAATAAAGAAGAAGAACGATTCCGGTCAACGTCAATGGGCACGTGGGCCCACTGGTCAGCGAGGCATGCAGATTGCAGGTGCAGTCTGCAATGACACGTCAGTGTGGGTGAACAACGAGACCTGTTCCTGGACCAGACTGCACATTGACAGCCTTCGTTGACACCGAGGGATCAAGGAGGAGTACTACTGCATGCAGCGTTACATGTTTATTTGTTAAAATTTAATTTTAGAATTTTACTCCTAATACTAGCACATAAAGGTGTTTGCCTATAAATTATCTGTAGTTGCTCCATTCATTTTTTCAGGGTTATCAGCTGTAGCTCTAGCTCTCATATAGCCTTACAGTTCTAATTTTGTTTTATATTTATCTAACATTTTGGTTATGTGACTAGTACATGTCCTTTTACTATTAATTAATGAACATCACTTAAATGATCATCAGTGTACTTCTCAAATGATGCATGCTGTGGTCTAGATTACTTCTCAAATTTTGTTAACAAAACTGGTTTTAGTTTACACGTTTTGTTGCCTCCAGTGTGATGTTACTATCACCTTGCATGCATGTACCCTATGACTTCGATCCATCAGAAATTCAGAAGTCAGAACTCACAAGCAGGCTGCCGGAAATGAAAAAAAGATAGCCTGACAAATAGGAGTGTAATTGGGTTAGCCACGAATTTATTTATAGATTCAAATAAACGAGATCCGTGGCTTATTTTAATCTATAAGTGGGTTTTGTGGGTTAGCCACTTACACCCGTACTGACAAAAGAGCAAGAAATGCAGCGAAAAAGACGTACTTGCTTTCTCTCTCTGATTCACTTATCAAAATGCTCGTGCAGCCACCGCACATCCATGGAAAAACAAATCTTGCAAACTTCAGATATCAACTGAAACGAGATTTATGACATGATGTACAACCTTTTTCAAGACAAGAAAAAACCATCATAAATCAATTAACTTGCAGGCTGTATATATCATCCATATGAACGAGTAAATTGCGCGTGTTTATTATTTCGTTTTCGTGTTTGATTTAAATTGATTGAGTTTTCAACCATACGAATGAAAGCTGTCCGTAACAGGGGAGTTGATGCTAATCCGTGTTGATCTGGGGTGTGAACTTCTTAATGCCGGGAGAGAGTGTTCTTGTCAAACTGGTTTGGGGTCCCCTCCCCTATATAATCAAAACTTCAAACCTTAATTATTGGGGAGGCACCAAAATGATTTGAACACAAGAAAGCGAACCCCATTTCAGTGATACTTCGCCTAATAGTAGATATTAGTTTTATATTAGCAAAATTAAGAACCCTAGCTCCTAACTGCCCGACTTTGACACACATATGAATCTATTAGTAATTTAGTAGAGTTTAGGGCAGCCTTTCTATATATTTTTTGGATGCAGATTAGTTAAGGAGGCTATCATGTGTTCAGCAAGTATGATTACATAATGATCAGCGTGTTTATGATAAAAAGATGTGTGCATGACCTCAACCTTGTTTTAGATATCTTTCAGAAAAAAAAAAAGAGTTAGCTCCACCTGACCTTTTTATTACTAGTAGTAACCAAAAATATTTATTTTCATTTTTAAGTAAGAAAAAGTATAATAGGACCATCCTACTAAACTTATATTAGTCACCATCAAAATAGCTTCATATCTTCCCTGGAAATTTTAAATGAACAAGGCCAAAAATACCAATGTTTCTAATAAATATCATAAACCATGTGCCTAATCATTTGTCCATCACTGCAAGCCTGCAATATGATATCCTACCAAATACTCCATCCGTCCCTAAAATACCAACCTATTAACAAACATAATATTTTCTAAGACAACAAATTTATAAAGAAACCTGTTCAGATTTATTATATTATATGAAATATCACATCTAATATTAAATTAATTTTTTTAACGGAGAGAGTACTACCTGACAAAAAAAACATTCTAGTCTACTACCAAAAATATAATAATAAATAAAAGATTTAAAAATATAATAATTAATTAAATAATTAAAAAACACAAGCGAGTATAAATGAAGTAAAACGGCGAGTCGAGAGTCCGAACTGCCAAACCGCCGTAGCACGAGAGACAGTACACGAGACCTTCCCGCGTCCTCCTCCTCCGGCCACGTCGACGTCGCACCAACCGCCGCCGCCGCCGCCGCCGGCGACCTTCACATGACGCGCCGCCATGGGATGCATCCTCGGTAAGCTCGCCGCCGCGCCAGGCTCCTCCCTCTTCTTCCCCGCGACCGCCGCTGCCTCCGGCGCCGGAGGAGGAGGAGGAGCGGGCGAGGTGCAGCTCGCGGCGCCGCAGCCGGAGAAGATCGCGGCGGTGCAGAAGGACGAGAGCGGGTGGCCGCTCTGGCTCTCCTCCGCCGCTGGCGACGCGCTCGCCGGCTGGGCCCCACGCAGCGCCGACGCCTTCCACAAACTTGAGAAGGTACTCTAGCTAGCTATAGTTTGGTTGCTTGGCCTTTTCCTGCAAGAGGAAGGATTGAGTTGTTGAGACCCAAACATTTCTATTTTTTTTTCCATCTGCTTTTCGTTTTTGTTCCTTTCAGAATGCCCTACTCCTCCGACGTGCTCGATCAAATTTGCCAAAAAAGATGCTTTATGTTTTTCTTTTCAGATCTTTTGCGGTTTGAGTTCTTGTTGTTCTCAAATAGAATTCTGCTTGACGTTCTTCTTTTTCAATACATGAAGCCTCACAATTCGATTTCGAAGAAGTTGTCATGGTTCACAAACCCAAATATTTTTTTTGCTGCGCGGAGTTGCAGAGAACGAGATATCGAGGGAAATTTAGTTATGTTTCAGCAGTTGAAGAAAGATAAACAAAACCCAAAGCCCAAGAACCAAACTGTTAGAATAGAGACTTAAGACAGAGATGGACAAACCCCCAGGTTTCTTGAGATCAGTTACAAATCCTCCCAACTTCAAGCCATCCCTTTTTGTTCATAGTTTATATCCTGTCCGCGTCACAAAGAATTCGTAAATGGCGATTTGGAAAGTCAACTTCGTGCAATTGCGCAATCTGTGTTATTCTCTTGAAAAAAGAATCAAATGCACTAATTGTATTCTCAACCTTATCCTCACTATATTTCAAATAAAACCGAGTTGACAAAATTTTCTCCTTTCTGAAACCGAGTCAACAAAATCACGAAAAGAATCGTCCAAATCTGCTTATTTTGCTCAGGAAGAACATAACTTCCTTACACACTAATTTCATTCTCAAGCTTATTATCCTCAACCATTTCACAAAAGCCGAGCCTTTCTTCTTCTGAAAATTGGGTACAAATTTCAGTGTTTGCGCAATCAAATTCGTCATTTCGCTCAGAATTTTTTTTATATAAAAAGCTTCTTTTTGGTTGGAGAAAAAAGAAATTCATGAAAAGAACCATCCAAATCTTGCTGCATTTTGCTCATAGAGAAAAGATTCAAATGTGCAGATAGGGTCGGGGACGTACAGCAACGTGTACAAGGCGAAGGAGGTGGAGAGCGGGCGGGTGGTGGCGCTGAAGAAGGTGAGGGTGGATGGCGTGGGCGAGGCGGAGAGCGCGCGGTTCATGGCGCGGGAGATCGCCCTCCTCCGCCGCCTCGGCGACCACCCCAACATCGTCCGCCTCCGCGGCCTCGTCACCTCCCGCCTCGCCACCGCACCTTCCCTCTACCTCGTCTTCGACTACATGGACCACGACCTCACCGGCCTCGCCGCCGCCGCCCTCGCCGCCGACCAACGCTTCTCCTTACCCCAGGTACCGTACCCCCATCATTCTTTTCTTCTTCTTTTCTTCTCCTTGGTTGTTTAATTAATCAATTAACTAGTCGTATGCACTACTGTTCCCTTCCTGATTAATTTGATAGCATGCTTATGGTAATTGGTAAGTAGCCCTATTTGGGGAGCTTCTAGCTACTGTAACTTCTTCCAGAATCCGAATCTCCCCCAAATAGTACAGCTTTTGATTTAGAGTCTGAGAAATGAGAAGTTATAGTTATAAAATCCAGAAAATGAACTAAAAGCTATAAGCTGGGAAACCTGATTGATTAATTAAACTAGTCGTATGCACTGTTCCCTTCCTGGTTGGTTGATTTCACAGCATGCTTATGGTAATGTAAGTGATAGTGGATGTTCTTGAATTACATCTGAGATGAGTGAGTGTACTACATGATAGGATTAGACATTGAAAGGGAGAGGATTTCCACCATGGTCTTTTCTATTTCTTTAGTTTTACTCTATAGTTTCTACTTTCTAGAAGGGGTTAAGAGGACATAAGATGGTTGCTTTGTTGTTGTCTAGTTAGCCAGGATGACTGAATTCTCCATTTCTGACTGATGATGTGCCGGGTTGAAATATTCCTTCATATTTCAGAGAAACCTAGAACAGATCAGACCCCCTTTGATTGAAAGGAAAATGGTAGGAATTTTAGAAGATTTTATTCCTATAGAAATCTATATAGTCTTTTGAATCAAATGAATGGATACTATAAAATCCTAAGAAATTCCTCTGGAATACCTCATTCCATGCAATTTTTTGGAGAAAATATAACATGAGATAGAACCTCATGTAAAGATTCCTTTGAGTCATTCTCTCTCCTTAAATTTCTATGTTTTTTCTACGATCCATTCAAACTGTTATTCATGTGTTTTGCAATCCCCTATTTTACACTTGTATTTTTGTCAAAATCATGTGTTTTTCTTATTCCTTCATTTTTCTCAATCCTGCATTTCAAAGGGGTGGTAAAAAAAATTGTGTTTCATATTTTGCAACTTCTCATCCAACAAAATTTGTGGGCCACATATCGGACCAAACCCAATAGAAAGAAACTTGGAGCTAAATTTGCTTTAGCGGTTGGCACCATGCAGTTTCCGTTGAACACATACTCCTCGGTCTTCTTCTATAGTCAGAGATTAGGTAAATCTTTAGAAAATTTCGTACCATAAGTTGCTTTGATTGCTTAGGACAGTCAGCTCTAGTGTGCTATTGAATACAATTGCAGTATGCCAATAATAGAGTACGGATCGTTGCCTCTGTAGGGAGGGGAAAGAGTTGTTATGTAACTTATGTTTAGTCAAGACAAAATTATACATATTTTGATGCACCTGTAATCACACATCATCCCAAAATTTTCTCTTAGGCCCTGTTTAGTTCACACCAATCTTCTCCCCAACTCCCAACTTTCCATCGCATCACATCACATCCAAAACTTTCCTACACACATAAACTCCCAACTTTTTTTTCAAACTACCAATTTTTCCCAAACTTCTCTCCAATTTTAGGAACTAAACACAGCCTTAGGCTGAGTAATATTCTTTTATAGGAACATGGAAGCAATTTTCCCATTAGAAGATTGCACTGACAACACCAAAGATCCAAAACTGTAGGGTCTTTCCAGCAATATAGCCTGAAGTTTTCGTTATAACTTACTGAATATGCTAAGGTAATTTAAAATAATTTCAGTCAGAACTGATTGAAACATGTGAATACTGCCAGTATTTTCTTCCATTCTAGAAGAAGAATAATTGACTGCTTATTGGCAAGAAAATTACAACCCTGGCTTTTTGCAAAGAAGCAAACAAATCTGATAGGCAGAATAACAACAACAGTGTGGACCCGGGAGTATGTTAGACTGGGTTATAAGTTTGAACGCGGGTTCCAGTCCAAGTGACAGAGACAGGTGCATTTTATGTTCACACAGCGGTTAGAAGAAATCCCTTCTACAGATATTCAACAGTCCACATTGTCTGCAGTTAGAACATTTGCATTGAAAATTGTCAAAAGTGTAGTGATATTCTCTTTTTCTTTTTTTTTTCTGAACCTGAAGGGCCCAACCAGGACAACCTTTTCATGTATGCCTATGATTTATTATTTGTCTTTTTCATGAACTCCAAAATGATTTGTTGTCGTCTACAGGTAAAGTGCTACATGAAACAGCTACTGACCGGGATTGAACACTGCCACAACAAGGGTGTTCTGCACCGAGACATCAAGAGTTCCAACCTCCTTGTCAGTAACGATGGAATCCTCAAGATAGCTGATTTTGGGCTCGCCACTTCTTTTGATCCTGATAACAAGGAGCAGCCCATGACTAGCCAAGTGATCACACTTTGGTATCGTCCACCAGAACTCTTGTTAGGTGCTACTCACTATGGCGTCGGTGTTGATCTCTGGAGTGTGGGTTGCATACTAGCAGAATTGCTTCTCGGCGAGCCTATATTCCCAGGGAGAACAGAGGTACCTACCTGTTTGATCCTATTGAAACATCAGGTTTTACATAAATATTTCAGAGAACTGCATGATTTAGAGATGAAACTCTTGGTTATCCAGGTGGAGCAATTGCACAAAATCTTCAAGTTATGCGGCTCTCCGTCAGACGATTACTGGGAGAAAATGAAGTTCCCACATGCTTCATTCAGGACATATGAGCGATGCATCGCGGAGAAATTTAAAGATGTGGCACCATCTGCACTATCACTTCTTGAGACTCTCCTGTCTATTGATCCTGACATGAGAGGCACAGCAACTGATGCTCTCAACAGTGAGGTTAATACCGCCCTTCACATTCTAGGCAACACTCTCACAGGCAACTAAAACGCTGAAGTTAAAAGATAAATACCGAGCAGATAATATGCAGGAGGACTAAATTTAGCACAGATCATGATAAAATGGACTGAACTAAGTAGGCATTAATACATATATTTGCATAAGAAGGCAACCAGTATGATTTTATTTGTTCACCTGTACTTATCATTCACTGTGAATTCAGTTCTTCAGGACAGAACCATATGCCTGTGAACCATCAAGCCTTCCCCGGTATCCACCATGTAAAGAAATAGATGTGAAGTTGAAGTATGAGAAGCATAAAAGGTCCTGTTCAACTCTTTGCAACTTGTATGTTTCAGCTTTTTTTCTTGTGCTGACAAAACCTACAACAACTGTTATATGTTTCAGGAAACTGAGGGCTAATGGTTCAGTAGAACGTCAGACCACAACAAGAAAGCCCATGTCACAAAATCCTGGGCGCAGAGTATTTACTCCAGATGTCAATAATAAGCCTCAAGCTAAACCAAATGTATGTTTCCCTATACTAATTTCTTCTGCAAGAATTTTGTCGCAACTACATCTTAATGAAATGATCACTACTGCTGACAAAATATCCATGAATAATTGTGTCAACTGTGTTATATCTGACTCTATCAAAATCTATATTCTGAGCAACTATTTAGGCATTAGAAAGATGAACTTATGACTAAAATGTCGATTCTGTCAATGTATCTTCAGATCCCAAGATTGGTGACAAGCACAAGCACAACAAAACTCGAGAGGTTTCCTCCGCCTCACCTAGATGCGTCAATCGGGTTTAGTCTCGATTCATCGGCTGATGTTTCCACGGAACAGTTCTTCACATCATCAGTTGTGGAGCTAAAGAAGATGCCTAGCCTAATATTTGGCCACATGAAGTCTTACCTGAATAGTCCAAAGAAGAACACACACAAGGCAAAGCCAGGCCTCAGTATGCCACCTTCCGCTGTTCTCATTGGCGCTTTCAAGCCATATTCGCTTGGGCATCCAATGGAGGTGAGAAGGAAGAACAGGGATCAGTTCAGAACCAAAGGAAGAAATTCAGTAGGTGCAGTCAAATGACAAGCTAATTATATTCATCTTTATTTTTTTGGCCCTCACATCACAGTAGCTGTTCATTTAAATCTGCAAATGATAGGCAATACCTGTATAGTTCAGAGAGTATATGAAAGGTGAGTTGTGAATAATGCATTCATGTATGATAGTTCACAAAATTTCACTGGAAATCATAGGCAGTTCAGTAAAAAAAAAAAAATCAAGAACTTGGTAGACCCTGAATACATTCAAATCATCCAGAATGAAATCAGAAACACAGAAAAAAATTCTCAGCTCATCAAACCTGGATGAACACCTTCCAAATTCACTATGATTCTCCTTTTCTTTCAACCTAATCAAGCATGCTTGTCTATGGTACACAAAAGGAGCAGTAAATTAATTACTGATGCTCCTTACATCATCCACGAGATCAGTTTTCTCAAATGCAAGGTTAGCTTACAAACAACAACCAAAGATTAAAAAGAAAAAAGAAACACAGCAGATGATGCAGAGCACCATCATCATGTGGGGATCGATCAGCCACGGTTCACAAGCTGAGAAACTCAAATGTCTATCCATTCAGAGAAGAACTGATCTCTCAGCCGGAGCAGCGGCGTCGAAGCGTTGGTGAGATTTGGCAGGAGGAGGAGGAGGAGGATGAGACGGAGCTGAGGCTGCGCTGCGGCGGCTATGGCGGCTGAACAAGCTGCACCATGCGGCGAGCGCAAGGCCTCTGAACCTGACCCACCTGCTCGCCTCCGGTGCCGATTTGGAGAGCTGCATGTTAAATTCAGGATGAATTCGGTTAGGGATTCGGGAGGAAGATCGAAGCCATGGATTGATCTCTACCTCGCTGGAGCCATGGCCATTGTTCTTGATCGGCTGAGGCGTCTCTGCAGCGCAGCAGGATGGTTGAAGTGTCAGTGTAAAAGAAATTCAGAAGAGGCAGCCATGGATGGAGTAGAAGGAGATCGGGGCAATTGATCACCGGTGATTCTGACGCATTCGTCGCCGTCGCCGTCGGCATCGGCGACGATGGCGTCGACGGTGGCGGACTTCTGGCAGTAGTATCGGAAGCTGGGGGATCCGGGCATCGACGCCAAGAACGCCGCCGCCGCCGCGCCGTCCTCCTCCTTGGGCTCCGGCGCCACCTTGCACCCGCGCCTCCTCCCATCCTGATGCTGCTGCTGCTCGCCGTCGTGGCCCGGCGACCGCCCCGGCCTCCGCCGCTCAGCGCTGTCCGTCGCCGACGCGGCGCACCCCATCGCAGCCGGCGAAGGGGAGGGACGACGGCGGCGAGAGGGGGGGGGCGAGGCGGTCGAGGAGCGTGGGGGATGCCACCGCCTTCTTCTTCCTCCTCCTCCTCTTCCGCGGCCGTCTTAGTAAGGGAAGGGTGGCGGTTGCCTCCGGCGAGCGGCGGCGAGGGATTCGCGGAGCGGCGCCTCGCCCAAATTTGGCGGGAACGTGAGCTATGACAGCCTGGCCCCACCTGCCAGATGACGGCTACGGATACGGATGGGCATGTTTGGGCCTGATCCTGATAGGCCGAATCGTAGGCCCATCAACTTATGGGCCTTCGTTTTCCAAGCCTCTAGAACCTCTCTGAGAAAAAGTAACCCTGCACCTTTTCCTCTATAAACAAAGAAAACTTTTAGATTATAAACAAAACAAAGGAAACTTTTTACTCTGAAAAAACTGCATATTTTAGGGTGTGGTTGAGAAAAGAAAAAAATGACAAGATTGAGAAGATACGTAAACAAAGTGAGCCATTAGCGCATAATTATTTAAATAATTATTATTTCAAACTTAGAAAATAGATTAATTTTATTTGTTGAGCAATTTTCCGATAGAATTTTCTGAAAAAACACATCATTTAATAGTTTGGAAAACGTGTGTATGAAAAATAAGACTTTCTCTAGCATAATATATATGGATGTGAATCAAATCTGCCGCTTGTTGAACACAAATCAGTAAACGAAAAGTAGGAGGAGATGTTGAAACCATGAAGCAAAGGTTTTGCTGTTGCGGTTTTTTCTTCAGGAGTACAAGTCACTGCATGAGAAGTGGCAGAAAACCAAGCAATTCAGGTCCATGCCAAATTCCCAAAATTCTTCAGATTCCATTTCCTGCATGGAAGAAACACCTCTCCTATATTTTTGCTGCTCTCATTCTAGAAGTCTCCCAAATAATAATTCCAGGATCATGAAGCTTGGCACTTTGGTAGCAACACAGCTACTACCCATCTGCCTAAACAGAGTCCATTGATTGCAAAACAGATGCAGACTGTTTTTGCAGGCAACCCCCACCCTGCCCAACTGTGTCTTCATGTTGATGTGTTACTGATGCTTAGGATTTCCTTTAAGGTTGGTTACTGCAATAACCAGGTGGTAACCGGGCCTATTAACCAGGTTTTTTAAAAATATTAATAATAAACCTTCAGTAAAATCTATCCCCTTTTATCAGTGCCTCAAGCTACTGAGTTAATTAGATGCTTGCAGGCACTGGATGATGATCTAATCTACCCTCTTATAAAAACATGGTCTCGTTGGATAGCCAAGACTGATTATAAGTCGTATCGGTTTATTAACGACCAATAAAAATAAAATTTTATATATGTGTCTTATGTTAAAAATACCTTAAAACCAATTTCAAATTAAGTTTTAAAATTTAAATTTTAATAGCGTCTTGTTCTTTTATACAACAAACGATGATGAGTACGGCCAGTGCTTCTGACCTTTGGGGGTTTTTTTAGGGAAGGGTATTTTTTACCCGGCCTCTATATCCAACGGGATATATGTAGCCTTTTTAAATTAGGAAGTAAGCATATGAAGCAGAGAATTTAGCACTTAAATAACCCAAACTGAAATTCGCTCATATAAAAATTTGAACTAATCTTTGGTGTTTGCCTTAGCTAGCAGTGCTAGAAATGGCCCTTCCTTTCTATGTTGCTTCCAAGTGTGTCCATGCATATGCAGAGATGCAGTGCTGGCCAGGTTGGTACTAGAGACTAGAGAAGGGATTCCTTGTTGCATTGTCTCTTGACTTATTTTGGATTCCCTTGGAGGGAAGCCAACTTTATAACTACCCTACAGCCTTGTACTGGAGGAGTACTGAACCAATGGAATTAATAGTGTGTGGGCTGTTCAGTGTTCACAAGGGGAAGAAGTCTCTTCTTCCACTCCACTGGTTCCTTCCCCATCTGTTCCTCCTCCACTACTTGCATATATGGGGCTCCACCACATGCCAATGTCGTCTCAAATTATATAATGCTCATATCATTCATTCAGCCACAGCTGCCAAGATCATTACTATACTGTTCTTTCTCTTAAATTAGTGACATATCCCTACGTTACAATAGAACCTAAAGGAATATGGATGAATAGTTTTATGGGATTCAGATTTTTCTATATTTGGTTTTTCTTGTGGGTATTGAAAACACTAGTTTTTTATAGGTTTTTTTAGACAAGGTGGGGTTTTTTTTCCGTGGGAAGTACGATCGGGGAGAGGAGAAGGAGGACGACTCCAATTTCGTTGTGGTAAAGAAAAAAAACTCAATAGCTAAATAGCTGGATGATTTTTTTTCCGCTATTCAAGAGTACACACAAATGAGTTAACTTTCCTAAAGCTTAAAAAATACATTTAAACCAACTTTTTCAAGAAATTCATACATAAAGTTTTGAAAAGAATGTCGTTTAGAAGCTTGGAAAACGTGTTGCATTAATCCACTCTAACAAAAATATCAAAAAGAACGGGCCCTATCTCTGAAAAATACCATATAAGTCAGCAAATATTGCAGCAAGGAACAAAACAAATTAGAGTTCGGTTGGTTTGGAGGCGAGCTAGCTGCAAAGCCTGCAAGTTGCAGCAACAATCAGCAGGGAGATCTTTTCTCGCACAACTTGATCTTAAACCTCTTCCTCCTTTTGATTGATTTTTTTTCTTTTCAACGCACTCCCCTGTTGATCCTTTGACTAATAATATAATTGTCTTAGCACAGATCAGCTGGCCGAAATTAATTTTAAGTACGTAATGTCCGCCCAAATTGTATCATTGTTGCTGTTGTGGGTTTGACAATCATTGTTAATACTGTTTGTGCACGTCCTGAATCATCGTCATAAATGTAAACCATGAGAGAGACTGAACTAGACGGCAAGTGCATGAGCTATGCATATATAGGAATAGGAGTACTAGGCATATACACATGGTTCATGGTTGCTTGCTGTGTGCTCCAACCTGAGAAGAGAAGCTAAGCTAGTCGGTCAGCTATAGCAAACTAGCTATTGGCCCAATTCTTTTCCTCTTATCCTCTCCATATAGCACACAAACAACACCCCCTCCCTCAAAAAAAAAAAGATAAAAATAAATACTAGGATTTTAGGGGAACACGACCTTAAGTATTAAGAATCTAGATAGGATATCCTTTTAAAATCTCTTATATTGTGGGACGAAGGTTTAACATTTTAGATAATATTGCATTTAAGGGAAATGAACCATATATCATTATTAAATGAGAGGTGTTTAGAAGAATGAAGGTGGTTAAGAGGTAAAAGACAGAGAGAGATGTCTTTGTGCAACAAAATTTGAATACTACTGGAATTGCACTATTTATGAGACGAAGGGAATGCATATTATAGATTATCGTGAGCACGTTTGTCAAACTTCTACTCCCCGATTTTCTCCGTTCCAAAATAAGTTCTATAAATCAGGACAACGCCGGAAGGAAGCAGACAATATCATTTTTATATAAAAAAATACAAATCTTTTTTAAAACAACTTTTAGTGTTTGTACCCATTAGATATCATTAAAAAAACATATATATTAAGGTTGTATTTAGATCTAAAGTTTGGATCCAAAATTCAGTCCTTTTCCATCACATCAACCTGTTATACATACATAACAGTCATCATTTTCAATTTCAACCAAAATCTAAACTTAACTGGGCCTAGTGCTACGATGCATGCACTGTCCTTGGTCCTAGCTAGCTCGATGGAACCCTAGAAAACTGTGCTACTACTATTCCTTGTGGAGCAAAGCATAGCATGGTTGGCATGGCCGATTTGCATTCACGATGGACGATGACTTGCAAGAGTAGAGTACCCATGCATTGCATCGCACGGCGCATGGCCGATCGATCAATCCATGGACTTTTGGGGTCATCGCCTCATCAGAGATTGGCTTGGCTTGTCCCCGGAAGAAAGAGACTGGAGTACTAGCAGAGACAATTAATGGTTGACACTTAGGCTGTGTTTAGTTAGATTCAAAGTTTGAATTTTGATTAAAATTGGAGATGATGTGACTGAAAAGTTGTATGTGTATGACAGGTTTATGTGATGAAAAAAGACTGAAGTTTGGATCTAAACTTTGGATCTAAACACAACCTTTGATGCATTGGTCAGATAGATCGATCGATGGATGGATAGATGGATTTGGTCTTGGAGAAGGGAGCAAGCAACCATCGGAAAAGCGCATGCATATACCCTCTCTCCCAGGGAAAAACTGCTTTGTTGTACTACTCCAATTGTGTTCATGTGAGACTGATAATTAGCTCTCTAAAATTTTCTATTTAGGAGTATTAAACGTATATTACTGATAAAACTCATTCCATAATTTCTAGGCTAATCTGCGAGATGAAATTAATCTATAATTTGCAGCAGTGATACTACAATAATTATCCGCTAATCATGTATTAATATATCTGGTTAGATTCGTCTTACGAATTACCCTAGAGATTCTGCGAGTAGTTTTGTATGTAGACTTTATTAAATACTCTAAATGGTAAGATTCTCTAGCGCTAATTTTTAGCCCCTTGGATCGAAATGAGCCCATAGAGGCAATTGGATTGGCGTGTGAGAGACTGTGAGCGAGTGAGGTGAGTGATGAGCTCCCAAATCTTTTGATGCGTAGGATCGCAAGCAACATCTCCAACTTTCGGCGGTTTGGCTTTCGTCGCCCCACGAACCACCGCCCGTCGTCCGTACATCGACTAATTAAGCTGATTGACTGACCGATTAAGTTAATCCATGCTGGTAATTAAGGCCGGTGGACTGGCACAAGAGAGAGGAAGAAAAATGCCAAGACAGCAAATTAACTTTTGTACTTTGTGCCGCGAGCTGTATAGCTAGCGCTTCATTTGGAGTGTGTTTAGGCTGTGTTTAGTTCCTTCCAAATTTGGAAGTTTGGGTTAAAATTGGTACTATGTGATTGAAAAGTTGTGTGTGTATGACAGGTTGATGTGATGGAAAAAGTTAGAAGTTTGGATCCAAAGTTTAGATCTAAACACAACCTTAGTTCACACCAAAATCGGAAGTTTGGTTGAAATTGAAACGATGTGACGGAAAAGTTGAAAGTTTGTGTGTGTAGGAAAGTTTTGATGTGATGGAAAAGTTGAAAGTTTGAAGAAAAAGTTGGAAACTTGTTAAACAAACTTGGCTTGGTGTGTGAGTGAAGTGTGTGACTGAGCGAGAGATGGACGCGTGGCATGATGATTAGGTGGCAGTGGGGTATCATATCATATGATGATCACCTAATAATGTCTGGGTCAATCTATCATATTATGAGCTGGTTATTGCTAACACGACTACCCAGTTTATCCACAATGCACGCCCTAAAATGTGCACTGAACTGTACACACAGCCAATCAGCCTATATGCTCATCTATCAACTGCAAATCTGACAAATCAGAGAAATTGGAGTACAACAACAGTATGCAATGCAGGTTTAATTTAAGTCGACGTTTGTTTTTGTTTATTCGTATTTCCCAGCAAGATTTTCGGGTTCCAACAGGTTTATTAACCGATAAATTAATTATGTCGGTCCATGTGTCCCATTCAATTTTTCACCTACTACTGCTGCTATTACTCCTACACTGGGCATTGCTTGCAGCCACAATAATTCCGATCTGCAGCAGATCATGGCAGCCATGCATGCCAATCTCGTCAAAGACAGTGGTGGTATTACCACCTGATGAACAAGTGTGTGCTTGAAGCTAACCTCTCTGCAAGAAACCACCAAAGATCCTTTTCTTTTCTCTTCTTTTTTCTCCTCCTCCAAAGTCATCTTCTTCCTCCTGTCATCCTGCGTGCGAGTGTGACCACCGGATGACGCATATATGTTGCCTTCTTTGTCTCCGATTGCGTGTGCGCGATCGGACTGTTAGGATCACGAGCTAGCTTGTTTTGTTCTTCATAGAAATTCAGAGCTGCAGAGCATCTGAAATTCAGAAATGTTATTCGAAATTCTGAAGAAATGTCTGAATTTTGGTGCAAAAGAACCTTTGCTTTTCTTGAAACTGAATGGAAGAAAGAAATAGAGATAATCCTAGCGAGTGATCTGATGCGACGGCGATGGCCATCGATCGGTGTCATCATCTTCAGACTTCAGTGATTGATCGCGGCTGTCTGTCGCCGGTCGTTCGCTAGATATGCGGGGTGTTCATCGTCTCATCATCTTCTTAGGGTGTGTTCAGTTCTAAAGTTTTTTTCCAAACTTCCAACTTTCCATCACATCAAATCTTCCATACACACAACTTTTCAGTCACATCGTCTCCAATTTTAACAAAATTTAAAACTTTGGGCCAATCCAAACTTCTTCTTCTTCTTCATCAGCTCTGCTCTGAAAAAGGCCCTCGACCTGCGCCTTGAATCTTCTTGTGCTACTGTCCACTCAGTACGGTCTTGACTCTACTGTTTCCACGCCACTGGCAAATTGCAAATGACCAGTTGCTGTCGTCTCGTCAGGATAAAACGACTTCTCTTCTCTTTCAGTCTGACAGAAAAATAAAATAAAATGAGCTTCTGGTACAGTGCTTGCGTGCAGCTACAGTCAATCTGTGAGGTGTTGCGTTTGCGTCTTCAATCGGTTCAAACCTATGGAAAAAAAAATCTGGTACTGTGTAGGAGTACGGCTCTTCATGGGTGGTTTTCTTTTCTTCCGAAGATAGGGATGAAGATAAATATTAATTTTTTTTACACAAAATAATATGGTATTAACGTATGATTGATTGAGTTTTAATTATTATAAACTTGAAAAATAGATTAATATGATATTTTAGAGTAACTTTCATATGGAAAGTTTTCACACGTAACGTACCGTTTAGCGGTTTGAAAAACGTGCCATAAAAATCTTAATCTTCTTGTCGGAGAAAAAAAAACATGGTCATGGTTTATGGTTAACGATGAATTTTGGAGGAATTATTCCTATGGAAAACGTGGTTATTTGGATCAAAGGAATAGGTATCCAGTAATCTTATGAAATTCATTTGGATTAAACATATACCTATTTTAAAAAAAAAATCTTCATGTCTATTCCTTTTCTTATTGCTGCGTTTTTTCCGCCTTCCATAAAAGAGTAATAACTACTTAACTAGCACTTCAAAACACGGGAAAATGCCCGGTATTACTCTTTTCTGTCCTATGACTTTTTCAGTTTATGTGTTCGAGAATCCTGCGTTTTAAAAGTCCATACTTTGAAGAAATCAGCTTACTACTGTCGAAGTGTCGAGATCAAGCGAGGAAGATGCTTCAATTATCCTTGTAACTGCAGTTAACAGTTTGTGACAGTGGCTACTCCAGGTGAATCAGAGTTTTCAGACTTCCCAGTGTGCGAAGAAATCCTCTTTTTCCTCCCCCACAAATCTTCGGTCATGTACCAACAATTATTCGCTCGGATTACTATTCAAAGATTGAGATAGATGCTTCTGCAGGGGGACCAAAGAACGACGAACAGAAGAGAGAGAGAGAGAGAGAGAGAGAGAGAGGCTGGAAGTGCAATGCAGTGTCTGCAAAAAAATATTCCTATTCCTCTTACCATTAACAGGTTCCATATTCCTGTTGCTCCAAAGGGGCCACTCTGCAACGGATAAGAAAAGGCATCTTCTTCCTCACCCCCACATTGTTATCTTCTTCTTCATCATCATCATCATCATCATCGATTGATATCAGCAGTAGTAATCCAATCATCTCCTTTCTGCTTCCTTCAAATGCATTGCCCTTTCTGCTCTGCTTTCTCCTCTTCACCCACTTTATTCTCTCCCTTTTTTTTGTTCATCTGTTCTTGCTGTTTCTTGCACTGAAGCTATGTGTAATTACTAGTGTCTGTTTCTTGCACTGAAGATATGTTGATTGAGAAGC